>NC_056731.1:466474326-466511826 GCF_019279795.1 Protopterus annectens
TGAAAAACATTTTAATCTCTTGTATCTTACTGCTTGTATCCATTTATCATTAACTTCCAATCTCTTATTTTTTAATTAATTTTCTGATTGGTCTCATCCCACATATTCTTAGCTGCCACAACATAATCCTATTTAATCCATACACCTAAATACTTCCTTAAGGATTCAGAAATGCCGTGTCCAGGATCACGGCCTTGCCAACACTATTTACAATGTCTGCATGACAAGCCCCACTTGTGATCAATAACATCACATACACAAATGCCATAGATATAGCCAACCTGCTGGCAGACAGGATCAGTGAAAACTTCACCACCCCATCCCCTCTGTCAGTAAACCAGGACATTCCCAGCACCTGCCCTCCTCCCCTCATCACCAGGAGCAGGTCCTTAATGGTCTCTCAAAGGCAAAAAATACAGTCTCCATGGGACCCGATAACATCCCTGGCTGTATCCTACATGAACTCAAGCATGAGCTCTCAGCTCCATTAAGCACCCTATTCAACCAAAGCCTGAGCAGTGGCTTCATCCCAGCTAAATGGAGGACAGCCACTGTCATCCCTTTACACAAAGATGGAACATCCACTGACCCAGGCAATTATAGGCCCATCAGCCTAACTAGCCTGATCTGCAAGGCCATGCATTATCTTGACCTTATAAACAAGGACATTGGAACCTCCAAACGCTTGATTCCCAACAGTTTAGTTTCGTCAAAGGGAGATCATGCCTGTTAAACTTGGTTGACTTCTTTGAAACAGTCACCAAAGCCATGGACGAGGGGAAGACAGTGCACACCACTTACCTTCACCTAGTCAAAGCCTTTCACACTATTCCCCACTCAGGTATAATAGGTAAACTCTCCCAGCTAGGCATCAACCCGTATGTTACCAGATGGGTAGCTAATTGGTTCACTGATAGAACCCACTCAATCAAAGTAGGGGAAGTCAGCTCTAGTAGCAGACTCGTAACGAGCGGTGTACCCCAAGGATCAGTCTTGGGGCCTCTACTGTTTGGGATATACTTTTCTGAGGTGCAAGCCAAAACCAGTTGCCTGTGGCTAACCATGTTTGCAGATGACTGCAAGCTGGGTGCCGTCTTAAATTCCCCTAGTGATGTGAACATCCTCCAAGAGGGCCTTATCCAAACTAATGACTGGTGCCAGAAGCATTGCCTCAAACTGAGTGCGAAGAAATGCATCATCATCCTATTTGGGGAAAATGTCATCCCCACTAATTATCACATTAATAACAATGTACTAAGCATGCAATCGGTCATGAGGGACTATACCAACCTGACCTTTGACCACCACGTTGCCTCCGTTGCACGGAAGGCTTTCCACATGGCCCACTTCATAAATAAGGGTATTTCATCCAGAAACAAGGAGGTCATAACAGGGTGCTCCTCCCTTATCAGACCCATTATCAAGCACAATCCCCCCTTCGGTTCCTGACCAGGAAAATCCAGGGTCTCAAACACCTATTCTATACAGATAGGCTAAAAGCCCTGTCTCTCTAGTCAGTCTCATACAGACTGCTCAGACGTGACCTGTGTCTGGCCTACAAGGTCATTTCAGACCCAGCCTTGATGGAGCTGCTGCATATCCATAAGACAAACTCCACTCATGCAACCTGCACACAAGGCCTTAACCTGGTCTGTGACATTAATAGAACTTGTTGGTGGGATAGATTTCTGTCCCAAAGATGCCTCAGTCTGTGGAATAAACTCCCACTCCACGTCAAGCAGAGTACCTATCTAGGCATCTTTAAGAGGAACCTGGATGACTGGATGGGAAACAGAAAATATACCCCTGGGATCCCACCTGTGTCCCTAGTGGACAGGGTAAACAGGGGTTGACTTTGAGGGAACATGGGTGAAATTCTTGGCTAGGCTTATAAGGGCCTCCGGGCCAACAGCCTAGTGTCATCCTATGAACCCAGTGCTCATTAACAAAGCATGTAGCTAGGCCAGTGTGCATGATTACTAGCTGCTTGTTGTGGTCACAGTAGGGATCCATGGGAAGGTTATGTTACAGCAAACAAAGCCAGAGTAAAGGATGAGCATCTAGGTTAGCTGTGGTGAAATTGTGCTCACTGACGGTAATGCTAAGGTGTCAATGTATTACTGTAACTGAAGGCAACAGATATGCAAAGAAATGCCTTATGTAAGGAAATATATCCCTAGTTGGTTACTAGGCTACTGACCCAAAAGTCTTTGTAAGGCTAGCCATGTGTACCCAATATAATACTAGAGAAACCAATATAAAAGGATCTTGCCTAAACTTGAGATCTTAGTTAGCAATGACTTCCTGTATCTAGGAAGGTCATAGGTGAAATCCCAGGCAGGAATTTACAGTTTTCCATCCAGTCTTCACTTAAACAGGGTAACAGAGGGGCTCTGTTTGATGTGAACTGGTAGCCTATTCCACAGGAGTGGCAATCTCTGAGAGATGCAGTTGTCTCAGGCCAGGTTAAGGTCCCTGGAGCAGGTGACCCGTGTCCCATTTGACTTGCGGATGCGCAGCATTTCCATTATGTTTGGATCCGAGATTGCTCTGTAGGCCAGGCACAATTCTCCTTTAAGTAGTCTGTATACTACTGAGTACAGTGACAGTGACTTCAGTCTGTTAGTGTATGACGTGCTGGAGTACCTGAATTTTATTGGTTAGAAATCTCTGAGGTCTCTCAAGCTGCTGCATGTGCCTGGGAAGTTACATACCAAAGGGAGCACTGCACTCAATTATTAGTCTGATGAGGGTTGAGTACAGAGGAGTTATGACCTCATTTGCTCTTGAGGCAATGCCTTTGCTAATGAGGTGTGCGATGTAGAATGCATTCCTTATCACAATAGACACATGATGGTCAAGGTTTAGGCTACAGTCAACTTGCATTCCAAGTCTCTCACTATTGAGTTGTTACTTAGGGTATTATTATTTATATGATAGTCTGCAGGGATATGTTTTTCCTGAAGGGGACGATAATGCATTTTTAGCATTGAGTCATGGCTTTGGCACCAGTTATTGGTTTGTGTAAGTCCCTCTTGAAGTATACTGACATCATCTGGGGGTTCAATGACTGCACCTAATTTGCACTTGTCTGCAAACATAGTCAGCCACAGCCCCTCTGTTTTGGCCTGAACCTCTGTGAAGTCTATTCCAAGCAGAATGGAACCCCACTGGTGACAGGTCTGCTGGGTGAGGTAAAGTCCCCAACTTTGATTAAGTGTGATCTGTTGGTGAGCCAGTTAGCATATCATCGGATGACATAAGGGTTGATATTCAACTGGGAGAGTTTGTCAATGACGTCCAGCTGTAAGATTGTGTTGAAGGCTTTGGCTATGTCAAGGTAGGCTGTATGTACAGATTTGCATTCATCTATGGCTCTGGTGACATTTTCGAAAAAGTCCAACAGGTTTAACAGGCATGACTTGCCTTTTCAAAAACCAAACTGTGCTGGATCAAGGGTTTGGGCATCACCTATATCCTTATTTATAATGTCCATGATGATCTGTTCCATGGTCTTACAGATAAGGCTGGTTAAGCTTATGGATCTGGAATTTTCAGGGTCTGTTGCTGTACCCTCTTTATGAAGGGGGATGACAGTTGCTGTTTTCCATTCAGCAGGGACAAAACCAGTACTCAGGCTGTGGTGGAAGAGAGTACCTAATGGAGTTGCTAATTCATGTTTTAGACCATTTAAAATGCAACCTGGGATGCCATCCAGTCCCATAGAGGTTGTGATTTTGGCCTCTAAGAGAGCATTAATGACTTCCTCTTTGGAGATGTAAGGTGGGGGAGATGTAGAGTGAATGCTCTGTGGAATGTTGGGATGGGACAGGGGAGCAAAATTTTCACCAAACTTGTCAGCTAACAGGTTAGTTATTTTCACATGATCAGTGTGTGTGTGTGATGCCATCCACAGCTAGTTCAGCACACGTCTGTGTCCTACCTTTTAGGTTATGGATACAGCTGAAGAATGCCTTATAGTTATCCTTAGCTATGGTTGCTAATTTTTTTTTTGAAGTTGCCCTTACAGAATTTTACAAGTTGTCTTATTTGTTTGTTCAAGCAAATGAGGGTGTTCTTCTAGTGCTGGGACCTCTCTTTTTTATTCTTACAGAACAAATTCTTCCTCTTGTTGTATAACTTATTAATGCTAGATGTCCATCAGGAAGGCTTGTTTTTTCTTTAGGATCTTGTTTTGATCCTATAAGTACAGCTGTGTCAATACATTTATATAAGTGTTTTGCAAATAAACAACACATTTGTACAAGTGTTTGTACAGGGCATTTGTGTATACCTTAGTATAGTTGTCAATGCCATCTGTAGGAACAGGAGCTTGGAAGTTATTTATGCTATTCCTTCGGAGGCTATAATTAGCTTTGCTGAATTTCTTTTAGCCTGATTTCCCCTAAGAGCGGTTCAGGTGTTATAGCTACTTCAAATGTGGCTGATTTGTGATCAGATTTAACGAGTGTGGGTCCTATACTTGTGGTGGTGCAACAGTCAACTATGTTGGTGAGGACCAAATTGAGAAAATTTGAGCCCCTTGTGGAGTTGCATACTATTTGTTCCAGGGTATTCGTGTTAAAGTCTAGGAACCTTTATGCGAGCATGTTGGTACTCATGTAAGTTTCCCAGTCAATGGAGGGATAGTTAAAGTTGCCCATGACTAGAGTGTTTGGTTGTAATTTGATTAACTCAAGTAAGTCCAAATAAGCAGAGTGGGTATCTTGGTTCACTGAAGGAGCCCTATAACTAACAATGACTTGAAGGGGTCTTACTCATTTAGTTGAATCTGAAGTAACTCCATGGAGTTTTCCTGTCTAACCAGTCTAGAGGTGTATTTATCCTTGATGAAGATAGATAATCCTATTCCTTTGGTTCTTACATGTTCATTTTGCAGTCTGAAAGTTTGGAAGGCACTGTAGCCTTGCAAGGCCGGGGTACTTTCTGCAGCCCTGAAACAAGTTTCTGTGGCTGCACAGACATCAACATTCTCCATGGAGAGCAGTGCTTCCAGAGAGCTCAGTTTCTGATTTTAAAGTCCTAGTGTTTAGCAGCATAAGCCTTAATTTATTTGCAAGTGATATTTTCACGTTGGAACTTTGCTTAAAAAGGGTACTATGGAGGAGGCAAGTACCTAGAGGTAACAGGTGAGGACCATCTCTGGCAAAGCAGTGTGGTCTATCAACCATGTCATCCCAGGCTAATAGGAGCTGGACCCCTTAGAATGACACCAGAAACTAAGTCAATTGTTGAACTCAATTATTTTTTGTTTATATTGTGGTATCATCCTAGGTGAGGATCGAATGCTGCCCAAGGTTAGGGACATACCTGCCTGGGACACGTATTCAGACAGCTCAATCATGTCTCTCTTCATATAGTCTAGTGATGTACATCTCAAGTCAATCACACCAACATGAACTATGACAGAGTCATAACAGTACTTGTTGTTGAGAAACTTGAGTGCATGTGTGATCTGACAGATCCTGGCTCCCAATAGAGACCTGACTGTAACTTTCTCTCTGTCCAGCCTGGTGAGCTTTACCCTGTTTCATATTCGACATCTGATGAGGCTAGGACGAGTGTAGTGTAGAGGTAGTAATAGGACAACAGCAGCAACTGAAACAAACAGAAGTCTGCAAAGGGAGCTGCTGACCAAAGCAGCGAAGCAGAACACAATGGAGAAGGGGTTATAACACATACAGATATCAATCTAAAATACCTGAACTTAGAAAATGTGGAACTCTGACACGATAGGTGAGATATAGTAAAGTAACACTGGTTCTGACATCAGAGTTAACAGTGCACCTGTTCTATAATATCAGTATCATGAAGAAAAAAAAATATGAACCATCAACTCTGTCCAGTTACATTACACCACACACGCGCTTAAAAAGGTGAGCCATAGATGTAGCCAGGGAAAACATGCCAGCCGAATGTTACACATGTAGACTGGAAGAAAAAAAAAAAGAAGACAGGCCTCTAGAGATTTAAATTCATTACTCTCATCAGTGAACTTCTACCAAACACTGGTTTAACAAGGTGAGACACAGTAGCAGTCACATGGATGGTGTGAGAGAAACTTAAGCTACACATTTGCAGACCAGAAGCAGAAAAGTGAAAAAATTAACATACAAGCTTGGGGGGGATTATAACCCTGCACCTTTGCACCAAGATTCTTCAGATCACTTAAAGGCACAAGCTTTACCCTATTTCATATTCAACATCTGCTACACAACAGCAACAGCAGATGAGTCCAATATCTTACGACAGGATATTGATTTGCCTTTGTTGTTGCCATAAAACCAGCAGTGGCACATCTCATCGGCTGTACATGTGACATGATAAAGCCCTTTATGACCCACCGTGCATGTATGACCACAAAAAGATAAGTAATTGAGAAGCCCTTTTTGGCATGTATGGTGTTGTTTATTGTTTGACCACATTAAAGGTTGGAAAAACAAACATTAGAAATATATGAAAAGGGGAAGCTAGCACAGGCTAGAACAGGAAGTGGACAAATGAGGAATGAGCATGACTGAGGTAGAGTAAGAGGGAAATACTTTTTTTTTGGCCAGGTGCGTAATTTTGTTTACATGGACAAGGGAAACTTGGGGAAGAAAGAATTAAGAGGGCAGTCACAAACCACCTTGTTCCTTTGACAATATTAATTCTTCCCATTCCACTCTTTCTCTTTTGATATCCCTCCAAAAATCCTTAACTTTCTTTTTTATATATCTGATCTGTCAGATATAAGCCTGAAATACATAAAGAACCAACAGAATTAAAAACATCTTAATCACTTCTATCTTACTACAAATACCCATAAACGACAATTTCCATAGTCTTCTCATATTTACAGTTTTTGAACAATTTCTTTCCACATGTCTTTAGCTGCCTGCTCAACATCCCATTTCAACCAAATTCCCAAGTATTTCATATTCTATGCCCCCACAAAAGAGAAAGTTCTGTACTAAATCATTTATTGGGGACTAAATCATTGCTATAGCTTTTATTTGTGTTCTATGCTGTTATACCCTGCTATACTAGGGAAATTTTTCAGTCTGTCAAATATAATTATGTCTCTATTTATATCCTTGACTGAATTGCCACCGATGAACAATGGCACTTAAATACAAAGCAAAGAGTAATGGTGAAAGCAGACACCCTTGCCTAGTTCCTCTTGTAAGACCAAAATCTTTAGACAGTGCATGACTACATTTCAGCCTAGCTTAAGTTCTTTTGTAGATAATAAATATTAAAATTGTTCATGTTTGTGACAATGCAAATGCCTCAAAAAATGTCTTCAAAAATTTCCAACTCAGTCTACGAAATGCATTGTTGGAGTCCAACCCTATTAACATTAATATGCTATTATTGTCTAATGCATTCTTTTGAATCATAAGATATCCGTTAATGTTGTGAAATGTTTGCCAATCTTCTATAAACTAACACTGATCTAAGTCTATTGTGCTTGGCAGGATCTCTGCCATTCTTTTTTTGCCAAAAATCATTATTGACAATGTAGTCATGATTCATATTTCCCCTCCTTTGGTATAGTTACCACTATTGCTTCTTTCCAAGCAAAGTGTACATCACTACCCAGAAAAATATTACTGAAAAGTACTAGCCAGACTTTGATTATTCCCTTTTTTTTTGTTTCTCCATACTTTTAATGGAATTCCATCAAATCCATGCTTTCCCTGCATTCTGGTTTCTCATTGTTTTTGCAATTCTGGGTCAATATTTTTGGTGTTAACACCGCTCATCCTACTTCTCCTAACTGAAGAGGTTTTTATCGTCTTAAAGGAGATCTACACCCACAGACTGAAAAAAAAACATTTATTTCATCACGTCTTGAGGTTTCCTACATTGTAACACCACTTTTGGACTCCATATACTTTTTTATATTTTTAAATGCAATTCCAGAGTTTGCCCACATGGGTCTGGCACCTTGATTTTTTTAGTCTACCTCTAGGTATCCCACATTGCAGTGTTTGACTTTAAAATATTACATCATAGCCCCTAAGCTCCTGTCACTGCATTGACTTTACATGTGTTTGCATGTATACCCTGCTGTTTTCTTTTAATCAGTCAGGTTTAACTACCATTTCTTGCTTTTCAATGACTACTTAAAAGCCAAACAGGGATAATTACACAGAGCAGTATTCTCAGTGCCTGTTACTTATTTTTCAATTCAACCTGATTGACTAAAAGAAAGCAGGGCAATATGTGAAAACACATGTAACGTCAGGACCTCAGTGGCTATCATAGGATCAAAGGAAGTTGCTAGGCTAATGGCCCTAGGGCTCATACAAGCCTAGCCAAGTTCTACCTTTATTTCCATGATCAGCACCTATTGCCCCAGTCCAAGAGGGACACAGGTAGAACTCCCGGGGTGAATTTACGGTTACCCATCCAATCGTCCAGATTGCGTCTGAAGAGGGCCAATGAGGTGTTCTGTTTAGCATGAAGAGGGAGTCTGTTCCAAAGGTGTGGTAACCTCTGGGAGACAAATCTGTCCCTTAAGCAGGTTCTATTAATGTTACATACCAGGTTAAGGTCTTTACAGTGAGTAATCCATGTACTATTTGACTTCCTGAGATGCAGCATTTCCAGTACAGTAGGGTCAGAGATTGCCTTGCATGCAAGGCTGACATCGCCTCTAAGTAGTCTGTATGAAACAGAATAAAGTGACAATTATTTCAGATGATAAACAGAGAACAGATGCTGAAGACCTCGTGAGGAACCTTTGTAGTATCTCCAAATACTGGAGAGGTTTGGAAAGGTACATATCAAAAGGGGCATTGTACTCAATTATTGGCCTGAGGAGGGAAGAGTACAGGGAGATTATAACTTCCTTTTTTTTCTGGAGGCAATGCCCTTACTTATGAGATGAGCAACATAGAATGCTCTTCTTACCACTGTGGAGACATGGTGATCAAAGGTAAGGCTGCTGTCAACCTGTGTGCCCAGATCTCTCACCACGGAGTGCATACTTAAGGTGTTGCTATTGAAGTGGTAGTTAGCAGGAACATTGCCCTTACCGAAAGGGATGATAATACATTTTTGTAAATTGAGCTTAAGGCTATGACTTTGGCACCAATCATTTAAGACCCTCTTGTAGGATATTGACATCATTTGGAGATTGCAAAACACAAAAATGCCAAGCAGGAACAGAAGGATGAACCAATCCACAGTAAATGCACCTATTCAGACCAAATTCAATAAAATCAATACTGGAGTTTATTGAAAAGAATAAAAGCGCCTTTGTCCTGACCACTTCAAAACTTCATCAGATAATACATTTAATCACACAATCTATTTATATAGTACAGAAAAACTGAGTAAAAAACATTAAACAATTAATACATTATTTAAACTGACACATCCCCTTAAAGGAAAAGACATGTAAAAGACTTGCTACCCCCATAGTGCCTTTTTTAGGCAAGGCTCAAAAGACAAACCCACCTCCATAGGTATCACAAGGGATAAGAAACTAAGAGTAATGCTACTCAACGCCAGAAGTCTAAACCTCAAGATGCACGCACTCAAAACTCTCCTTAGCATGGAGAACATCGATATCTGTGCAGTAACAGAAACCTGGTTCAAGGCTCCCGAGAGCACCCCAGCACTACCAGGTTATACCTCATACCATGCTTTCCGACCCCAAAACTTGGACCGAACCACAAAAGGAGGGGGAGTATCAATATTCGACAAAGATACCCACACCTCCAGGTTGGTGGCACAGCACGAAGCATCAGAGACTATCCATGTGCAACTAACAGTGGGTAAAACTGCCTTCCAGTTTATAGCCTGCTACAGACCACCCTCCCAAACCCAGGAACCCCACTCAGCCTTCCTGAGAACACTGGAAAATATGAAGGTCTCTCCAAACATCATTATATTGGGCGACTTCAACTACCCAAACATAGACTGGGAGCATTACTCTAGCTCCAACACCCTAGCCCAAAGGTTCCTAGAATTTATAAACTCAAATGCTATGGAACAACTTGTTACCACTCCCACAAGAGGGGAAAACATACTGGACCTGATCATCACCAACATGGGGATTCTATGCTCCAGAACAGAAGTGTATCCCTAACTGGTAAGATCAGACCATAAACTAATCTCAATGGATATTCACATCCCGACCCCACCCCCTGCCCAGAAAACCACAGTGAAAAAGTTCTCTAAAGCAAATTTCGCACTCCTCAAAACCGAGGTGGAATCCTTCAAAGCCCCCGAGCCTGTGGAAAATATGGCCCAGACCGCAGAATCCTTTATAAACGCATTCTATGAACACCTTCAGGAATGCATGGATCATGCAATCCCAAATAAAACCAAGACCCAATCCTCCAAAGGCAGACGTCCTGTCTGGTGGACCCCAGCCATAAACAAACTATACAATAGAAGGAGGAAGCTACTACATGATAGAGCAAAATGCTAAAAAGGGATGGCATCTCTGATCAGTATTAGCAAAAAACTACGGGCACTCATAAAATTGTCTAAGGCCAGCTTCGAAAGAAAAATTGCACAGGACACTAAGGATAATCACAAGGCTTTCTTTAGTTATGTTAGGAAGCAGGGTGGGAATTCCCAGATATGCTCAGAATTAGTCCAAAATGACAAATAATACACCGAACCCACAGACATTGCCAACATCCTAGCTGACAGGTTCAGCGCAAACCTCTCCCCCCCCCCCACCAAAAGGGCAAATATCTATCCCAGCAGAGTGCTGCCCCCCTGACATCTCAGATGCTCAGGCAAGAGCCTCCCTCTCCAAAGCAAAAAACACAGCATCAATGGGACCAGATGGTGTCCCGGGCTGCGTCCTACATGAACTCCAAGAAGAGCTAAACCCAAACATAAAACTACTGTTCAATCTCAGTCTTACTACAGGATATGTACCTAAAGAGTGGCATACAGCAACAGTGGTCCCTCTCCACAAAGGTGGTGCCTCAACGGATCCTGGAAACTATCGCACCATAAGCCTGACTACCTTGGTCTGCAAAGCTATGGAAAGGATCATCATGGACCTCATAAATAATATTGGGGACCTACAGACACTGGATCCTACCCAGTTCGGCTTTGTTAAGGGCAGATCCTGCCTCTTAAATCTGGTTGATTTCTTTGAAACAGTCACCAAGGCCATTGACGAGCGGAAGGTGGTCCACACAGCCTACCTGGACCTCGCAAAAGCCTTCTATACAATACCCCACTCGGGCATTATAGATAAGCTCACCAGTTAAATATAAACCCCTATGTCATTAGATGGGTTGCAAACTGGCTCAAGGACAGAACCCACATGGTTAGAATTGCTGGAGCCATGTCAGACTCCAAACCAGTTACAAGTGGCGTCCCACAAGGCTCAGTCCTGGGACCTCTCTTGTTCGGTATATATTTCTCGGAGGTACAGACCAACACGGAAGGACTGTGGCTGACCAAGTTCGCAGATGACTGCAAACTGGGTGCCATAATTGACTCTCCAGCCGACACAAGCATCCACCAAAAGGGCCTCACAGAAACAGACAACTGGTGCCAGAGCCATGGCCTCAAGCTAAATGCCAAAAAGTGTACAGTCATCCCCTTTGGCAAAAACAAAGTGCCCACAAATTACCACATAGGTGGTAATCCATTAAGTACAGAAGAAGTAATTAGGGACCTGGGGACCCAAGCTGATAGCAATCTCTCATTTGACAACCACATGGCCAAAGCAGTTAGAAAAACATTTTATAGAGCCCACCTAATCATGAAGGGATTCACATCTAGATCAGGGGAGGTCATCGTGCCTCTTTACTCATCCCTCATCAGGCCCATAATTGAATACAATGCCCCTTTTGGGATGTACTTTACCAGACACCTGCAGCAACTGGAAAGACCCCAAAAGTACCTCACCAAGAGGATCAAAGGGCTCAAACAGATGCCATATGCTGCCGGTTAAAGAAACTCCAGCTCTACTCAGTGGCATACCGCCTGCTCATAGGCGATCTGTGCCTGATGTATAAAGGCATGTCCAACCCGGAATTAATGGACATGCTGCACCTCAGAAAATCCAAATCCCATCGAGCTACGCGCTCGAGAGACATGAACCTCAGCACTGAAATAAATAGGACATGCTGGAAGGACAGATTCATAACCCAGAGGCTCCCTTCACTCTGGAATAAAATCCCAGTCCAGGTTAGGCAGAGTCCCTCACTGACTCTCTTCAAGAGGAATCTTGATGAGTGGATGGGAGATCGTAGGTTTACCCCGGGTATCACTTCTGTGTCACTGTTAAACAGAGGCACAGTACACTAACCTCGAAAAAAGGCATAGCAGAATTAATTTAAAATGGGTGGCGAAAGCCAAACACACTCTGGCTAGGCTTATAAATGCCCTAGGTCAGATAGCCTAGTATGAACTATGTATTATATATGTAACATATAAAATCTGTATAAGATGGAACAAATAGATGGTAAAAAAACTCATTGTAATATAAAAACATAGATAAAATCGTGTTTAAAAATACATAAATAATGAATAAATAATTATTTAAAACAGTGTTATCTTTCTAGGGCTTTTAATTTTAAAATTAAAGCATATCATTCCTGGAGCCTTCCTGTATCCTGACAGAGTGCTCTTCAAACTAGTTGGGAGGGTGGCCTAATGGTTAAGGTGTTTGCCTTACAAACACAAGGTGCAGGGTTTGAGTCTCAAAATGGCGGCAGTTAGCTTAGTACTAATCTATGAATCTATGAATCTATGAATCTGCAGATATACAGAGCTGGGTATATTTTTCTGGCACTTCAGAGTTGCGTACTGGTAATTGTTTGACTAATTTTATATCATTGCTGGCTGACTTCAGAGTTGTGCACTGTTATTTTTTCTTCACTGTATAGTTTTTCATATCTCAGCTGAAGGTGTTCTCCCCCCCCTCCCCTATTTCTCTGTGTCTTAAGTTGGTATAACTGGTTTTATATCATGTGTGTTATCTGACTATGTCAAGGATTACTCGCATAAAATTAGACCCTCTTAATAAAAGTCTGCATATCATTGCTGGAGCCTTCCTGCTTCCTGACAGAGTGCTCTTAAACTATATGGAGATATACAGAGCTGAGTATATTTTTCTGGCACTTCAGAGTTGTGTATCTGTAATTGTTGTTTGACTAATTTTATATAATTGCTGGCTTACTTCAGAGTTGTGCACTGTTATTTTTGCTTCACTGTATAGTTTTTCAGATCTCTGCTGAAGGTGTTGGTTTTCCCATACCCACCCTCCCTATTTCTGTCTTGTTGATTAAATTTGGAGGCTTTTGCAGTTGCCCACCCCCGCTGTAGATTTGATCTGGGACACTCCCCACAGTCCCATCTCTTTACCTCATTCTACCTAATAGACTCCTTCAGCACTTGTTTTTAATCATTTTTAATTTAATTGCATTTTTTAAACTGTTTGGTCTAACATTGCTACATACTCACGCGTGCTAGCTTGCACTGCATTTGAATTGTTTTTACTGCTGTTTTAGCTACTTTTCTGTATATATATGTATATATATATATATATATATATATATATATATATATATATATATATATATATGTGTGTGTACCTTTCCTGAAACTAGTGTAGTCCAGATTCAGATTTGCTGTATCCAGGACTGTATGTAAGCTTCTGAGCCCCCCCCCCCCCCCGCAAGCTTTCCGTGTTAGAGGGAAGCCTTCTAGCTTATCAGTGGGAGTGGTAAGCACTAGGTAACCTATCTACAACATAAGGAGTGGTTCTGGCCCAGAAATTGTAGTTACTGGCTGTTTGGGCAGTTTTTCCATCTCTCTCAACTTTCTGATTTAAAAGCCCGCATTTGCACTTGTTTCCCCCCTTTCCTGTAACTAGTTTAGTCCAGATACAGATTCTTAGTTTTAGCACTTGAATTTGCTTATTCGTGATCAGCACTTGTTCAGAACTTGGAAGCACTAAATAACTTACTAATTACTACAGCACTCAACCTTCCTCATTACCTAGAGGAAAACAGTTTTGGTACTTACTTTCCTCACTTGCTTAGAGAAAAACAGCTCTTATACTCACTTTCCTCACTTATCTAGAGGAAAATAGTTTTTTATTCAGGCATGTCCAAGGGTCAGCTCCCAGTGTTCTCTCCTGTCTATCTGATGAATCTGGGCATCTTGTGGCAATGTAGAAATTGCCTCATGTACACAGACAACCCTCTCCTCCTACCGCCCAGCACTATAACCTGTGAAAGATGCACTTATCTAGCCCAACTGGAGGTAAAGCTCTCTCCAATCACGACTGAACTTGACAGTCAAGAGGAGAAGGTAAACACTTGCACCACACCACACTCATCACAGTCTCACTAAATCTACACCACCAAAATCCACACATAGAAACACAAAAACATTCGCAGAGGCTCTCAATAATAATCTGCTCAAGCAACAGAGACCTCCAAAGCTGAAATGCAAGCAACCTCCACCCCCCAACACAACCAAAATGACACATAGCCCACAGACTCAGTGTGCCACTCAGCCACAGCCAGTAAGGTAAAACAACATACCCAGCATACTAGTCATAGGTGACTCTATAGTCAGGCACACTGATGTCCCACTCACCGGGCTAAACAAGGAGAAGGTTACTGTCAGCTGCCCGTCAGGTGCCAGGATCCGCCACATAACCCACGCACTCAGGTCACTCCACAACAAGTACAAATATGACTCTGTCATTGTCCATGTTGGTGTGAACGACCTGAGACGTACCTCCCTGAACTACATGAAAAGAGACATGGAAGAGGTCTCCGATCTTGTAGCCCAGGCAGGTATGACCCTAGCCCTGAGTAGCATTCTGCCATCACCCAGAATGATGCCACAGTACAAGGACAAAATGATTGACTTTAACAATTGGCTAAGCTTCTGGTGCCATTCTAAAGGGATCCAGTATCTGTCTGCCTGGGATGACATGGTCGACAGGCCACAGTGCTTTGCCAAAGATTGCCTGCACCTGTCACCCCTGGGATTCTGGATACTGGCTAAGGTTCTTGCCGCCCCCTATAGTGCCTTTATTAGGCAATGTTCACATGACAAAATCACCACCGTAACAGGAACACGCAAGCAAAAACTGAGGGTGATGCTACTCAATGCTAGAAGTCTAAATCTCAAAATGCACTCACTCAAGGCACTCCTTAAAATGGAGAACATCGATATCTGTGCAACTGAGACCTGGTTGAAGGCTCCAGGGAGCACCCCTGCACTACCAGGCTATAACTCATACCACACTTTTCGGCCATGTAACTTGGACCGGAACACCAAAGGTGGAGATGTGTCCATATTCATTAATGATATCCACACCTCCAGGCTAGTTGCTCAGCATAATGCAGCCGAGGTTATCCAAGTGCAACTAACTTTGGGCAAAACTGCAATCCAAATTGTAGCTTGCTACAGATCACCCACCATGCCCCAGGATTCCCACTCCTCTTTTCTTGATGCACTGGAAAATATTAGGGTTCAACCAAACACCCTAATAATGGGCGATTTCAACTACCCCACCATTAACTGGGAAAACTACTCGTGTACCAACTCATTCGCTCAACGCTTTCTGGAATTCATAAACTCCAATGCCCTGGATCAACTTACCCACACCCCCCACCAGGGGCAACAATATCCTAGATCTAGTCATTACCAACATGAGTGACCGGTGTTCCACACCTGAAGTCAGCGCCTCATTGGTCCGATCTGACCATAAGCTAATTACCCTAGATATCCACATCCTGCCCCCACCCCCCATTAAGGAAACCATGGTAAAAACTTTTTCCAAAGCCCACTTCATGCTTCTTAAGACAGAAGTGGTTAACTTCATGACACCCATGCAGATGGACAATACAGTTACGACTACTGAATCCTACACAATTGAACTTTATAAGCACTTACATGAGAGCATGGATCGTGCTATCCCAAACGGAACCAAGACGCTATCCTCCAAAAAAAAGGAAGCCAATCTGGTGGTCCCCTGCCATAAACAAACTGTACAACAGAAGGAAGAAACTGTTGCAAAAGAGAGTAAAATCCCAAGAGTGGAGGAGCTCCCTGGTCAGCCTCAGTAAGAAGCTGCGATCCTAATAAAATCCTCCAAAGCTAGTTATGAAAACAGAATCACCACTGATTCTAAAGACAGCCACAAAGCATTCTATAGCTATGTCAAGAATCTCAATGGCAACACTCAGATCTGCTCTGAGTTACAGCACAATGACACTAAATATATAGAACCAACTGATATTGCCAACATCCTGGCAGATAGGTTCAGTGCTAACTTTACCCCCCTCTCACCCCCTAAAGAGCCCATCTCTATACCGGAAGAATGCAAAGTTCCTGTAATCATGGCTGCACAGGTAAAAAACACACTCTCCAAAGCCAATAACACAGCATCCATGGAACCAGGCTGCATTCTACACTAACTACAGAATGAACTGGCACCCCACCTAAGTACCATGTTCAATCATAGCCTCACATCAGGCTTTGTGCCTGCTGAATGGCGCACAGCGACAGTTATCCTACTCCACAAGGGGGGAGCCACCACGGACCCTGGGAACTACTGCCCCATTAGCCTGACGAGCCTGGTCTGCAAGGCCATGGAACGTATCATCATGGAACTTATAAACAAATACATTGATAATCTCCAAACTCTGGACTCCACCCAATTTGGCTTTGTAAAAGGCAGATCATGTCTCCTAAACATGACAGACTTCTTTGAAGCAGTCACCAAAGACATAGACAAGGGTAAGGTGGTTCACACAGCCTATCTAGATCTTGCCAAGGCTTTCGACACCATCCCGCACTCTGGAATTATAGATAAACTCACTAAACTAGGTATAAATCCCTATGTCACAAGATAGGTTGCCAACTAGCTCACTGAAAGAACCCACACTGTGAAAGTAGCAGACTCCAAATCTGACTTCAGACCAGTGACAAGTGGAGTACCACAGGGTTCAGTCCTGGGTCCTCTCCTGTATGGTATCTACTTCTCTGAAGTACAGGCTAACACATCAGGTCTTTGGCTAACAAAGTGCGCAGATGACTGCAAACTAGGAGCCATAATCGAAACTCCTAACGATGTGGACATCCTGCAAAAGGGCCTCACTAAGACAGATGCCTGGTGTCAAAGCCATAGCCTCAAGCTCAATGCCAAAAAGTGCATTGTCATCCCCTTTGGTAAAAACTCTGTACCCATGAACTACAACATAGGCGGTAGTATACTTAACATCAAAAGTGTGATAACAGACCTTGGGACACAGGTGAACAGTAGTCTCTCCTTTGATAATCACATTACCACAGTAGTCAGGAAATCCTTCTACGTGGCACACCTCATCACAAAAGGTTTCTCATCCAGAAAAAAAAAGAGGTCATTGTTCTCCTGTACTCATCACTCATTAGACCCATTATAGAGTACAACGCCCCTTTTGGTATGTACCTCACAAGACATCTACAACAACTGGAAAGGCTGCAGAAATACCTCACAAAGAGGATTACTGACCTCAAACAGATGTCCTACGCAGACCGTCTCAAAAAACTCCAGCTTTACTCCGTCGCATATCGCCTACTCAGAGGTGATCTCTGCCTAACGTACAAAGCTATGTCAAACCCAGAGCTGTTGGACATGCTCCACTTAAAGAAATCCCAATCCCTCCGAGCTACACGCTCTAGGGACATAAATCTTGTCACCAAAATAAACAGAACATGCCAAAGGGATAGATTCCTGTCCCAGAGACTTCCCATACTCTGGAATAAACTACCTATCTATATCAAACAAAGCTCCTCGTTAGCACTCTTCAAGAAAAATCTTGATGATTGGATGGGAAATAGGAAATTCACCCTGGGGATCACCTCTGTGGCTCTGCTCGACAGTGGCGCAGGAAAATAATTTTCTTGGGTGGCAAAAGCCAGGGTACCTTTTTGGCTGGGCTTGTATAGGCCCCAGGGCTGATAGCCTAGTACCTACCTATGAATAAAAGAAAGCTAATAGAAATGTGTTCATTTAAACCTGGCCAACTAGATGCATTAAGACGCCGTTGCCAGTAAAGCTCTCTCTTTTCTAGTAAAAGAGATGAGGCTCCACCTCAAGGTTCTGTTTTAATATTATCAATGACACTAAAATGAAAAGAATGACCAATATTTTCCATTATGTGCTTGCCAAGTGCATTTGCATCTTTTGTTGATTTTATGTCATACAAATGCTCACAGATACGTTTTTTTTAATTTATGGTCCATTTTTCCAATATAAAAACAGCTACAACAATTACATAGTGCGCAATAAATAATCATTTCAGATCCACAATTGTATTTTTGATGTTTTACTTCAATGTTGTTTATCAGAACAGTGCTACCTTCCTTGATGTGTTTACAATAGTTACACATGGCACACTTTTTCATGTGCCCATCATTATTCATTCCCTTTGGTTTCATCGCAAATATATTCTTTAAGTTTCTGCCCTTCTTAAATACTATGGCAGGATGTGAATCAATAAATAGTCTAATGGCTTTTTCATGATTTAGTATGGACCAATTATTTTCTAAAATTTTTCTTAATGTACAACTGTCATTAGTGTATATAGTAATGAAAGATGTCTTATAGTCCCTTTTAGTTTCTTGGTTCTCCACATTTAAGCATTGAGTGGAGTTGTTGATACTGGTGATGTTGGTGTCAGTATCTGATAGTAAAGGACTAAAATGATCTCTCTCCCTTTTATTACTTCCAACATAATATCAGTAATAAATTTGTACGGATAGCCTCTCCTTGAAAACATTGATTTCAAGTTGTCACATTCACTGAGAAAACCATCCATGACTGAAACCATTCGGGCTGCCCTAACAAATTGCCCCTTTACAATGGCTTTTTTCTGTTTCAGTGGATGTGTACTTGAGTAATGGAGTAGGGAGTTGGAGTAGATTTCCTTTCTATATATTTTTGAAACAAACTTATTGTTTGTATAATCTGTAGTGAGAAGAACATCTAGGAAGGGCAACTGGTCCATACTATAATTATGTGTGAATTTCAAAAATGTAGTAGTAGAATCCATATAAGAAATTAATTCATTGATGTGTTCAGGGGGTCCATCCCACAAAATAAGAATGTCATTGAGGAACCGGGTGCAACATTTTACATGACTGAACATCGGACTGTTAAACAAAAACTTATTTTCCCATTAGGTGACAACAATATTTGCATAAAGGCCCCCACAAGAAGAACCCATTGCCACCCCCTCCTGTTGCAGATATATTTCATGGTTCATGTTTCATGTCCAAGGATTGACCCTTGGGGGACACCTGTTTTGATTGGGAGGAAGGGGGAGGTGGTGGAAAGATATTTGAAGGATTGCAATCTGTTGGAGATGTAACTGGAGAATCACAGTATAAGGAAACAAAGTTTTGAGAGCAGTAGGGTATGCAAAATGGTGTCAAAGGCTTTAGATAGGTCAAGGAAGAGGCCTTAGATTAGTTTGTTATTGGCCTGAGCTTTGGCGATATTCTGTGTAAATGAAATGTGATCTGTAGAGGTACTATGCTGAGGATGGAAACTGCGTTGGGTGGGAGTTAACAGGTTGTCTTGTATGATGTGTTTGAGAAGCTGGTTATGAATACATTTTTCTAAAATTTTGGATAAGGGGATAGTATGGCAATAGGTTTGTAGTTGGTTCAGTTGAACTGCCACCTTTGAGGAGGGGTATGACATAGGATTTTTTCCAGACGTCAGGGACTATGTTCTCTTGAATTAACCTGTTTACGGATATGGAGTCTGGATGTGAAACACAGTTAGCTGCAAGTTTAAGTAACAGATGAGGTAGGCTGGCAGCAGAGAGGGAGCAGGTTTTCAGTTTGGTAAGAAGAGATTTGATGTATGCAGTAGGGACAGGTTTAAGACAAAACTGGGTGGACGCAGGTTGACAGCAACCTCTCCTTCGACCACTACATTGCCACTGTGGTCAGAAAGTCCTTTTATGTGGCACATCTCATTACCAAGGGGTTTGCATCTAGGAACACAGAGGTCATAGTCTACTCTTCCCTCATTAGATCAGTCATCGAGTATAATACCCCATTTGGCATATACCTCACTAGACACCCGCAACAGATGGACAGGCCACAGAAGTACCTCACAAAGAGGATCCTAGGCATTAAACATGTCCCTTCATGGACAGTCTCAAAAGGACTCCAGCTATTCTCTGTCTCATATCGCCTACTTAGAGGCGATCACTGCTTAACTTACAAAGCCATGTCTGACCCAGCTCTGTTAGAAATGCTACATCTAAAGAAACCCCAATCCCTCTACACCACATGCTCCAGAGACCTCGATACCACAATCAACAAAACATGCTGGAGGGGCAGGTTCCTTAACCAGAGACTGCCCATGCTCTGGAATAGACTTCCCATACATGTCAAGCACAGAACCTTGCCGTCCCTCTTCAAGGGAAATCTTGATGAGTGGATGGATAACAGAAAGTTCACCCCAGGGATCACTCCAGTGACTCTACTTGATAGAGGCACTGGGAACTAATGTCTGGCGGCACGATGCCATGGCACTTCTATGGGCTAGGCTTGTAAAGGCTCCAGGGTCAATAGCCTAGTACACTCCTATGAACCAATGAATTGGTAGAGGGAAGGGGATCAGAAGGGGAGAGGGAGGTGTTGTCAGGTTTAGCTAACTTTTGTATAGAGTCAATGAAGAAGGAATTAAGAAAGGAAGCAGTGTATGTTGGTGAGCTGTTAGGACAGGGGGTGGGGGTAGAAGGGTTGCCTGGATGTAAGAGTTTGTTGATACTATTCCAAAAATTTTTCATGTTGGAGTTTGGGTTATCTAGTGGTTTTTGATAGTATTGTTTTTTTGCCCAGATCAATCTGTTACTTGGTTAGGTTCCCAAGTTCTCTAGAGGTTTGGAGATGTCTATGGGAGTTTGTTTTTATACAGATTTTTCAGGCACTGTCTTGTTTAAGCATTAGTTTACTGGTGGATTGGGCTTGTTATTCCTTCTTATTTTTCAAGTGGGGGCTTGTTGTTTTTTTACCTGAAATACCTTCTCTTGCTTTCCTTGAACAAGCTTAAACTGTTTTTTTAACTGTTTGTTTGTTAATTTAACTGTTGAGGCTGCCCACTAAAGTGTGCTAGCCTGTGTAACTGATTTATTACTGTTTCCTGCATTTCTGTGTGCTTTCTATCTCAAAAACAAAAACATATCCTTGTTTTCCCGCCTCTCCTCGACTAGTTTAGACCAGTATACAGGCTTTGCTGTATTCTGGGCTGTGGTGTAGTTCCTGTGGTGTCCATTGCCTTACTTGGACAGAAGGAAGTTTCTTTGCTCACCAGTGGGAGTGGGGAGCCTTGAGCAGCCTATCTGTCCCATGAAGGAGTGACATCAGCACAAAAGCTTGTAGTAATTGGTTGTTTTGGACCATTTCTAGCTCTTCTGAAGTTCCCTGTTTAAAATCCGCCTCTGAGCATTTTTTTCTGGCTATACTACTCAGCAACAGCTCCTTGTGGTCCTGCAGAGTGGTCCTAGCAGTAGAGAACTGAGAAAAGCGACTACTTTCCTAATTTAAGTATTTTTTGCTGTTTTTTTTACCTGAAATACCTTCTATTGCTTACCTTGAACAAGCTTAAATTGTTTTTTTAACTGTTTGTTGCATTATATATTATCTGCACTTAAAGTTTCATTTAGTCGAAAATTGGTCAAAAGTTGTTTGTTTGTTTGTTAATTTAACTGTTGAGGCTGCCCACTAAAGTGTGCTAGCCTGTGTAACTGATTTATTACTGTTTCCTGCATTTCTGTATGCTTTCTATCTCAAAAACAAAAAAAAACAAAAAAATATCCTTGTTTTCCTGCCTCTCCTCGACTAGTTTAGACCAGTATACAGGCTTTGCTGTATTCTGGGCTGTGTTGTAGTTCCTGTCGTGTCCATTTCCTTACTTGGACAGAAGGAAGTTTCTTTGCTCACCAGTGGGAGTGGGGAGCCTTGAGCAGCCTATCTGTCCCTGAAGGAGTGACCTCAGCACAAGAGCTTGTAGTAATTGGTTGTTTTGGACCATTTCTAGCTCTTTTGAAGTTCCCCGTTTAAAATCCACCTCTGAGCGTTTTTTTCTGGCTATACTACTCAGCAACAGCTCCTCGTGGTCCTGCAGAGTGGTCCTAGCAGCAGAGAACTGAGAAAAGTGACTACTTTCCTGATTGAAGTATTTTTGCTGTTTTTTTTTACCTGAAATACCTTCTCTTGCTTACCTTGAACAAGCTTAAACTGTTTTTTTAACTGTTTGTTGCATTATATATTATCTGAACTTAAAGTTTCATTTAGTCGAAAATTGGTTGAAAGTTGTTTGTTTGTTTGTTAATTTAACTGCTGAGGCTGCCCACTAAAGTGTGCTAGCCTGTGTAACTGATTTATTACTGTTTCCTGCATTTCTGTGTGCTTTCTATCTCAAAAACAAAAAAAAAAAAAAAAAAATATCCTTGTTTTCCCGCCTCTCCTCAACTAGTTTAGACCAGTATACAGGCTTTGCTGTATTCTGGGCTGTGGTGTAGTTACTGTGGTGTCCATTGCCTTACTTGGATAGAAGGAAGTTTCTTTGCTCACCAGTGGGAGTGAGGAGCCTTGAGCAGCCTATCTGTCCCGCAGCCTATCTGCCCCTGAAGGAGTGACCTCCGCACAAGAGCTTGTAGTAATTGGTTGTTTTGGACCATTTCTAGCTCTTTTGAAGTTCCCTGTTTAAAATCCGCGTTTGCACGGCTTTGCGCGGTTGTGCGCATAGCGCAGCACCGGTTAAACTTTTTCTGGCTCTGCCAAGTCTGCTCTTCAAATTTTCCCTTAAGAAAGCTCTACTCTTATAATAATCTAGTCTAATCGCTTTATTATAAGCCTAGTACTTGTTCTCAAAACCTGTCTTCTAAGTAAGCACTCTCTAACTAAAGTAAGCACTACATCCACCTACCTTCCCTGTGAGTTCCCACTTCACTTAAAGGCACAGCACTACCTTATAATATTCTAGCATGTCAAGTGGTAGATTGCTGGCATCCTCTCCGGTTAAGGTGGTTAATCTGTGAATCTTGAGACAATACTACAATTGTCTCATGTACACAGACAACCCTCTCCTCCTCCCAACAAACACAAATACATGTGAGAGATGCAACTATATAGCCAAACTGGAGGCTGAACTCTCTCAACTCAGGACTGGCAAGACCAGACAGGAGGAGAAGGTAACCACACACACACCAAACCCAGTCCCACATAGACCTACCACAACTGCAAACCAAACACATAAAAACACAAAGACATACTCGGAGGCTCTAACAAAAAACTTACCAAAACAACAGAGGCTTCCCAAAGCAGACACCCAAAAATCCACCACCTCAAAACATAACACATGCATCACATACTTCAATAAATCAGTGTGTCAAACAATCACAGCCCTTAAGGCCAAACACCATGCCTGATACACTAGTAATAGGTGACTCTATAGTCAGACACACTGACGTTCCGCTTACCAGGCTGAACAAGGAGAGGGTAATGGTGAGCTGCTTATCGGGAGCTAGGATCCGCCACATAACACATGCACTCAGGTCACTCCAAAGCAAGTACAAATATGACTCCGTCATTGTCCATGCCTGCGTGAATGACCTGAGACGTACCTTCCTGGACTACATGAAAAGAGACATAGAGGAGCTCTCTGATTATGTAGCCCAGGCTGGTATGACCCCGACCCTGTGCAGCATCTTGCCCTCACCAAGAATGATGCCATAATACAAAGACAAGATGACCAGCTTTAATAATTGGCTCAAATACTGGTGTCATTCTAGGGGGATCCAATGTCTGTCTGCTTGGGATGACATGCTGGACAAGCCACGCTGCTTCTCAAGGGACGGCTTGCATCTGTCACCACTGGGCTTCTGAATATTGGCTAAGGCTCTTGCCTCCCCCATAGTGCCTTTTTTAGGCAAGGCTCAAAAGACAAACCCACCTCCTTAGAATACAAAAATGGAAAAAAATTAAGGGTAATGCTGCTCAACGCCAGAAGTCTAAATCTCAAGATGCAGGCTCTCGAAGCACTCCTCAGTATGGAGGACATCGATGTCTGTGCAGTAACTGAAACCTGGTTCAAGGCTCCTGAGAGCACCCCAGCGATACCAGGCTATACCTTGTATAATGCTTTTCGGCCCCAAAACTCGGGCCAAACCAAAAAGGGAGGGGGAGTGTCCATATTCATCAAGGACACCCACACCTCCAGGTTAGTGGCAACACATGAAGCATCAGAGACCATCCAGGTGCAACTAACCATAGGCAAAACTGCTATACAACTGGTAGCATGTTACAGACCACCCTCTCAATCTCAGGAATCCCACTCAGCCTTCCTGAAGACATTGGAGGATATGAATGTCTCACCAAACACCATCATATTGGGAGACTTCAACTACCCTAACATAGACTGGGTGCATTATTCTAGCCCAAACACCCTAGCCCAAAGGTTCCTGGAATTCATAAATGCAAACGCAATGGAACAGCTAGTCACCTCTCCCACAAGGGGAGATAATATACTAGACCTGATCATCACAAACATGGGGGCAAAGTGCTCCACACCGGAAGTATACCCTTCACTAGTGAGATCTGACCACAAACTAATCACCCTGAATATACATATCCCACCTCCACCCCCAACACAAAAGACTACAGTGAAAAACTTCTCAAAAGCCGACTTTACACTTCTTAAAACTGAGATGATATCCTTTAAGCCCACTGGGACAGTGGAAACCACATCCCACAATGCAGAATCCTTCACAAATGCTTTCTACGGACATCTCCAAGAATGCATGGATCATGCAATCCCAAATAAAACCAAGACCCTCTCCACCAAGGGCAGGCGTCCTGTCTGGTGGACCCCAGCCATAAACAAATTGTATAACAAAAGACAAGATGACCAAGATGACAGAGCAAAATCCCATAAAGAGAAGGCATCTCTGATCAGTACTAGTAGAAAGCTACGTTCTCTCATAAAAACATCCAAGGCCAACTTTAAGAGAAAAATTGCTATGGACACTAAAGATAACCACAAGGCCTTCTTCAGCTATGTTAGAAACCTGGGCGGAAACCCTCAGATATGTTCAGTGTTAGTTCACAATGACAAAAAATACATTGAACCCACAGATATTGCCAACATTCTGGCAGACAGGTTGAGTGCAGATTTTTCCCCTCCCTCACCCCCAAAAGAAGAAATACTTATCCCAGCTGAATGTAACCTCCCTGTCATCTCTGATGTCCAGGTGAGAACCGCCCTCAGCTAGGCTAAAAACACTGCATCAATGGGACCTGACGGTATCCCGGGTTGTGTGCTACGTGAACTCCAAGAGGAGCTAAATCCGCACATAAAAATGCTATTTAACCTTAGCCTTACTACAGGATATGTACCTGAAAACTGGTGTACAGCAACAGTAGTCCCACTCCACAAAGGAGGCACCTCTACTGACCCTGGTAACTACCGCCCCATAAGCTTAATCAGCCTGGTCTGCAAAGCTATGGAAAGAATCATTATGGAACTAATAAACAGAGACATTGGGGAATTACAGACACTTGATCCCACCCAGTTCGGCTTTGTAAAAGGCAGATCCTGCCTTTTAAACCTGGTTGACTTTTTCGAAACAGTCACTAGAGCCATTGACGAGGGCAAAGCAGTCCATACAGCCTACCTGGACTTGGCTAAAGCTTTCAACACAATACCCCACTCTGGCATCATAGACAAGCTCAACAGCTTAAATGTAAATCCATATGTCACAAGATGGGTGGCAAACTGGCTAAAGGATAGAACCCATAAAGTCAAAATCGCTGGAGCCATGTCAGACTCAAAGCCAGTGACAAGTGGTATCCCACAGGGCTCTGTCCTGGGACCCCGCTTATCAAGCATTTATTTCTCAGATGTGAAAGCAAACATGGGAGGGTTGTGGCTGACAAAGTTCGCAGATGACTGCAAACTAGGCACCATAGTCGATACACCAGCTGACACATACATCCTACAGAAAGGCCTCACTGAAACGGACAACTGGTGCCGGAGTCATGGCCTTAAACTAAATGCCAAAAAATGTATAGTCATCCCCTTTGGGAAAAATAAAGTGCCCACAAATTATCACATAGGCGGTAACCCACTGAGTACAGAAAAAGTAATCAGAGACCTGGGGACCCAAGTCGATAGTGACCTCTCATTTGACACCCACATTGCCAAAGTGGTTAGAAAGACTTTCTACCTTGCCCACCTTATCATGAAGGAATTCACATCCAGATCAAAGGAGGTCATTGTGCCCCTGTACTCCTCCCTTATCAGGCCCATGATTGAGTACAATGCCCCATTTGGTATGTACCTCACCCGGCACTTGCAACAGCTAGAGAGACCCCAAAAGTACCTCACCAAGAGGATCAAGGGTCTCCAACATATGTCATATGCTGCCAGACTAAAGAAACTCCAACTCTATTCAGTAGTATACCGTCTACTCAGAGGTGATCTGTGCCTGACGTACAAGGCCATGTCCAATCAGGAACTGATGGGCATGCTCCACCTCAAAAAATCCAAATCCATCAGAACCACGAGAGCTAAAGATTTGAACCTCAGCACAAATATGAATAGGACATGCTGGAGGGACAGATTCATAACTCAGAGGCTTCCCATACTCTGGAACAGAATCCCAGTTCATGTTAGGCAGAGCCCCTCACTGACTCTCTTCAAGAGAAATCTTGACGAGTGGATGGGAGATCGTAGGTTTACCCCAGGGGTCATCTCTGTGTCACTACTAGACAGAGGCACAATATTATAAATCTATTCTGTACACTTTTGTACCATTACATGGGGTGGCGAAAGCCACATCACTATGGCTAGGCTTATAAATGCCCCAGGGAAGATAGCCTAGTACCAAACTATGAAACTATGAAGGAGTTTAGGATATTCAGGAAGGTGTTGTTAAATTTGGAGACAGCCTCTTTGAGAGGGAGGGCATAAAGAAAGGACCAGTTAATAGAGAACAGAAGATTATTAAAGGTATTTGGGCAGGAATTAGAGAGATTACATCTGTTTTTGTATTGGTAAGGTTTTAGCGGATGAAGTGAGTGTCGTAACACATGGGTAGGGTGATAGTCACTTAGGGAGTCAGGTAGAGTGGTGGCATTGTGATACAGATTTGGTTTAGAGGTGGGGATCTAGTCAAAGGTAGTGCTATTTGTGTGTTTACTGATACGGCTGGGAGGTGTGATGAGTTGAGAGAATCCAAAGATATTGATGCTAGTATTGGGAGAGAAGGAATTAAGGGAGTTCCAGTCAATATTCAGGATGATAGTCTCATAAGAGATGTTTTGAGATTCGAAGGTAGGGGTGTTGTTACCAGGTGAGATATAAATTGCTACTATGGCTAGGTTTGTGTGATTATTTAATTTACACTTAGCAATAAGAATTTCAGCTGGATGTAAATTGGGTGGAGATGTAGGTAGAAGACAGAGAGAAAGTTTGTTAGATTACATGACAGCTACACCAGAGAGAAGATTTGTTAGAGTCACAATAGCTACATTGTATTGATCAAGGGGGAGGATGTTGTAACCGGGGGGGAGGATTTCAGAGTCTGTAATATGGGGTTGTAACCATGTTTCTGAGAGGGTGAGAATGTCAAGGTTGTATAGAGAGAGATAAGGGCATGGAAAGAAATAACTTTGTTAGCAATGCTTTGAATATTGGAGAGTATTTTTAAGGTTTATGGGTGTAAGGTTGAGGAATTTGGATAGGGGGCATAGGAGCAAGGAGGGATAGTGGTCAAGTAATGTAGTTGAGGTGTCAGAGGGGTGAGTATGGGTATCTGTGGTTGGGTTGGTGGGTGGGCCAGGGTTTGGGTGAACATTGCTGACCAGTAGAAGGCTTGGAAAGGCGGTTTGTATGCTGTGGTAAGGGGGCTGTAAAAGAAAAGTTTGGGTTTAGGTTTTGAGGGAGAAAATAGAAGAGTGGTAGTGGTGATAGTGGGAGTGATAGGAGGTGGAATAGGAAATACTGAGTAGGAGGAGGGAGTAAGTAGGATGAGTAACATTGTATGTTGAGTGAAAGAAGAGAGCGTACTTAAGAGTTAGAGTAATAGGGTGGAGGATGTAGTTTTGAGTGATTGGACAGCTAGGATTACCTGGAAGAAGGAAATTGAGTGGTTGGGAGGGTGTGGTTAATTAGAGTGAGTGTATAAGCTTGAGGAAAGTGGGGGTGGGTGAGAATTGGGGTAGGATAGGGGAGCAGCATGAGCCCAAGTGAAGCAAGGGTGAATGGAGCAGGTTGAACTAGGACTTGGAGAAAGTTGTAAAATGAGAAAAACAATCTATCAGCTAGCCCAGGTCAGTACCTAAGTGCGTCTTTTTATCTATGTGAACTTAAAGGCAGATTTAGTAGCGCATCAGGGAGGTAGAATTTATTTATTTTATTTATTTTACATTTGTTGACCGGGATAGTCCGACTGGATGCATGTCCATTTTCAGCGGAGGCCCGGGGAGAAAAGCTCCAAGGGTAAGCAGATACAGCATTACATAATACCAGCATTACATATTACAAACAGACTATTTACAGAGATTACATAAGTAAGCAAATTAAACAAGTTCCACAGGTTACAGTTAATCCTGAGCGCAAGTCAGGATTAAATTAAATTACACAGTAAACTGGTTATCAGATTTTTACACATTCTAGAGAGAGTTAGCCAGGCTTGATACATTGACATAGCCAGTTAAGTGACAAATGTTGTTTGAGTCTAGTTTTAAATTGACCTAAGGTGGAAAGTAAGGTAATATCAGCTGGAAGAGAGTTCCAGGATCTACTTACAGAGTTTGCAAAGACAGAATCACCGGCTGTGTTATTAATTTTGCTAGTCTGAATTAGTAGTCTGTTAGAGGATCGAAGTGGTCTAGGATCGTTATAGGGGGTGATAATATTTTTAAGTGCAGGAGTATTGTCCGGATTATAGAGGATTTTATAGGCCATAATCAGTTGGTTATACTGGATTAGGCTGGGTAGTTCAAGCCACCCAAGCTGATTTAGATTGATGCAATGATGTGTCCTAAAAGGCAGCCCAGTGGCAAACCTGGCAATGTGGTTGTAGCAAAGTGAGAGTTTGTTAAGGGCAGTCTTGTTTAAATTCAAGAGTAGAAGGAATGCATACAGAAGGGTTGAAAGTAGGTGAGAGCGAGCTATGGCAATTTTAGCTGGAGGGGTTAGGAAGGCTTTTATTCTGTAAAGTGACCCTAGTTTTTATTGATGGTTTTGATAGTTTGGTTGACATGTAGGTCAAATTTTAGATTACTGTCTATGATGACACCTAATAGTTTTGTAGAGGGGTCAGGGGAGATTATTGTGCCATCATTTGATTTTATGGCAAAGGTGAATGCGGTAGACCTACGTGTTGGTGAAAATAACAGCATTTTAGTTTTTTTGAGATTTAGGATCAGATGATGTTCAGAAAGCCAGTTTTCTATCGTATTAAAGGTGGTCTGGGTAGCTGACCATAACTCTACTGGAGATGTGGCTGAGCAAATCAGAGTAGAGTCATCAGCATATTGGATACAGCTGACTTTTGGGATGACAGTATAAAGGTCGTTAATGAAGATGGAGAACAGCAAGGGCCCTAGTATAGAGCCTTGTGGTACTCCAAGGGTGTTAGGTAGAAGGTTAGAGAGTTTGTTCTGCCAGAGGACAGCCTGCTGTCAACCATTCAGTTAGGATTGAAACAACTGAAGGGCTCTAGTATCTAGACAGAATGTTTGCAGGGTGTGGATTAAAAGTTGGTGATCAACCATATAGAATGCCTTGGAAAGATCCAAGAAGAGGGCTGAGGATATATAATTGTTGCGATTATGGTTTATGGTGTTGGTAAAGGCTAGGAGGGCTGAAGTATTGCTGTGATGAGGACGGAAGCCATGCTGAGTGTCTGCCATAAGATGATTCTGGATTAGGTGGTGCATGAGTTGTCAATGAATACATTTTTCCATAATCTTTGTAAGTGGAGAGAGTATAGCTATTGGCCTATAACTGGAGAATTCAGTAGAGCTGCCTCCTTTGTGAAGAGGGATTACATAGGATATTTTCCAGCTGGTGGGAATTTTAGCTTCTACTATGGTTCGATTGATTAGTATTGAGACAGGGTAAGCAATAGCATCAGCTGATTTTTGTAGGTACTCGGCAGGGAGTTGATCAGCAGAAAGTGTAGTGGGTTTTAATTTTTTGATCAAGGTACGGATAAGTGAAGTGGCGACTGGTTGGAAGCTGAACGTGAGTAGGTTTCTAGGGGTGCTACTTTCAGGACCAGGGGAGCTAGGAGGTAGTTGGCTAGCTAGGGCTTGAATTGTCTCAGTAAAGAATCGGTTAAAACTGTCAGAAACATCTTCAGGGGTTTTATCAATAGTAGCAGCAGGGATTGGGGTTGAAGTTTTCCAGGATGTAGTAGATTATTTAAACCTGCCCAAAACTTCTGAGGGTTATTTTGATTTACTGTCTGTAAATTACAGTAGTATTGTTTTTTGTCTTGTAAAATTGATTTTTTGGTTTCGTTCCTGGATTGCCTGTATTTAATGTGATCTTGAGGGTCTTTAGAAGAACGCCATAAAGCACATGCTTTGTTTCTAAAGGTAATCTTGAGTTTATACTCTTTAGAAAGTCATGGCACAGTTTTTGCCTTGGTTCTCTTTGAATGAACAGGTGCATGCAAATCAAGGATCTCAAGGAATTTGTTGTTAAAGTATGCTACTGCTTCCTCTAAGGGGAGGTGTTTTAGAATAGACCAATTACATTAGTTTAGTTCTTGTTGGAATTTGGCAGGGTCAAAGTTTTTATTGTTTCTAACCTTTCTGAGTAAGGGTTGTTGGGAATTAATGGTTTTGTGCTTAATTACATATGTGAGAAGGTGATCGCTTAGGCCATCAAGGAGGGTACCAGAGGTGTACAGTTGGGGGTGACTATTTATAAGTACCCAGTCAAGTATACTTTCTTTTTGGTTGGGTTTACCTATCCTGGTAGGGGTGGATATAATTTAAATGCATGCAGGTTAATATGGGTGGTTGGGGATTCTGAGGAACAGGTGCCTCAGTCTATGTTAAAGTCTCCAAGTAGTAGGGTTTCTTGGGGGTAGTGACATGATAGCCAGTGCAGGATATCTTCAAATGTAGATATATTGTTACCCGGGGGAATGTACATACAGATGATATTAATGCATTTATTTTTATTAAGTTGCAATTTGGTGGCAAGAATCTCTGAGTTATTAATCTGAGGTGGTTGTATTACATCTATGGTGACATTCAACTCAGATTTGTAGAGTACAGCTACCCCACCCCCTCTTCCTTGAATCACGATCCAGCCTGTGTATGTTGTACCCAGGTGGTAACACTTCATTGTCTTTAGTGTTAGGTTTTAACCAGGTTTCAGATAAACAGAGAATCTCAGGGGAGTGGACATCCAGATATACATGCAATTCATGTACCTAGACGGGGTATGTGTATCTGAAGTGAGTGGGCCAGGGTTGGGGTGAATATTACCACCAAGTATTAGGTTGAGTCTATACTTGGCGATGAACTTCAGGAATTTGTTTATTAATTTGTGGTAGTGTTTGTATCTCGAGCTAATGTGCCTGGGGTTGAGATGTTGAGAGACTGAACAAGATGTTGGATAGGATCTGGTACCATAAGTATGGTTGAAGGTGGAAGGATTTACAGCTGGGGTGATAGTATGGCCTTTTGGGACCTGAAATCCTGTGAGAAACTGGTTTTCATACAAGGTAAGGAGGTATGGTGCGAACAAGAGAGGTAGTAAAGAGGAGTATATCATTATCTGTGATTCAGCTAGTGAGTTAAGGAACTGTTTTACCTGGTGATGCAACACTAGAAGATAGAGTGGTGAGGTAAAGGTACTGGAAGGGGATGGGAGAATGCCAGATGAAAGCTAATAGGTGCTATTAAAATGTAGGTAGATGAATGGGGGTGGGTGGAATTATCCTAGATTAAAGCAGATAGGATCTAGAAAGTGGGGGAGTGGCTATAGTACTATAAATTTAGAGGTACTGGGAGCAGGAGGGAATTGGGGGCAGGGAGGGGAGCGAAGAGAGCCCGAGCACAGCGAAGGGCTATTGCAGTTTACAAGGTTTCCTAAGGTGCCCTAAAGCTATAAGGTAAGTATTATAGCTCTTACTGTAAGAGTCAATTTACTTAAGTTACAGGGGAAGGAAGCAAACACTCAAGTGGAAAAAAAGAGCCCTATGGCTGACCAAAATGGTGACCTGCTTAATTACACAGCACAGTAAGTGAAAGCTTAACAAATGCTTTTTGTGTGTGCAACCTACTCTGATTAAATGATGAGAGGAACTGATTGCAGTCCTGTAGACACCGTTTTGTAGGGAACTGTAGAGTTCAACTAGGAAAAGAGAAAAGCAGAGTTTCTAGGGTAAGCATGAAGGCAACAACAGGCAGTTATTTTATAATAATACATTCAGAAAGGTTTGGTGGTGGGGGGGGGGGTTAAAGTAGCATACTTCAGAATGAAGATTTATATCTAAGAAACCTAAGAAAGAGAGCAATGCAGTAAATAAACATTTGCCAGATTTTAAAGATATACCAGAAAAACTAAATCAATTGTTCACAATTGTAAAACTGGAAAATTGCCAGTAAAAGCACTTCAGGTATAGCTAGCCCAAGTTATTCAAGTAATAAAAGCACTTCTCCAACGTGTGTGTGCAATTTAAACATTAAAAACACACGCAGCAAATAGGAGCTGTGATTATACACTTTCTCTAGGTACAGGTTCAGTTTAAACACAAATATTACCACAGAAATTCAGTAAAGTCACTAGCTACTTATAGAGCTTCTGAAAAAAAAAATAAAAAAATAGAACAGAATAAAATAAAATAAATGCAAAGATTTAGAAAATTGTATATTTTTGTTACAAAAAATGGGAGGAAAAGGGGGTTCAGTAGTGTGCACAGCAGAAGAACTAATGGCAGTATCACATAGAGAAGATTAGACCTAATTGCTCAGCTCACAGTGTATTGATAATAATAGGACTTGAAATAGCTTTTCACTAGTGTGTACAGGGTTCCTGTATCCGCTTTCTTGTATGCAGGCAGTTGCTTCATTTTTTTTTTTGTTGGACTTTTGAATGCGATTAAGGGACTATAAGGAAAGGAAGACAGAGAAGTTAACATGAAGCCAGAGAAGAGGGTAAGTGAAGTAAAAAAATAAATAAATAAAAATAAAGTGGGAATAAGAGACAGCCAGGAAAATACCACAATTTAAGTAGTTTAGCTAAGCAGTAAAATTAATGTCTTTCGTCTTTTCCTGATTGGGGGTCGCCACAGCAGAATGCCAGTCCGCTTATGATTGGCAGTAGATTTTTATAGTGCCGAGGTGCCAGCCCGACACCCAACCTTCAACATAGGCACACCCATTCACGCATGCACCTACCTGCATGTCTTTAAACATCACTCAACCACAGGGAGGACATGCAGACTCCACATAGAAGGCGCTCCAGCCGGGAATTGAACTGGAGAACCTCTTGCTGTGAGGCGACAACGCTAACTGCTGCACCATCGCGGCCTTGTATCAAATAAATTAGTTAAGGAACAAGCAGTGATAATTAATAAGCAAGTCACCCTGTTCAGTGATATGAAATTCAGTCTATCGCCACCTTAATTACACAGAATGCAGAGTAAATCATTGCCAGTAAACTTTTCCAGCTATTTGTTGCTACATAGTAATGCATACTGACAGAACTGAGCAGCATGGTGGCAGGACATAAAATTACAGTAAAATCACTCAGTTTCCACACAATATAGTAACAGAATAGGCACTCAGATAGGTTAACTAATAAAATCTAACTAACACCGGTTGAAACAGCACACTTACGGACTAAACGAGGTGGCCAAACACCGATGAGAGCACTCAGTTCCAATTTAAAAGCAGTAACCGCAATGTGTTCTAATAAGACGTTTAACAAAATCAGACTAAGTCAAGTTGAAACAGTGCATTTCCAAATTATAAACTGTAAAATGGAGAAAGTGTAACAGTAAAAGGTCATTACTTCATTAATTAAACCTACAGCTGCACATTAAATAGGAAATGACTGAGACAGCTTAGAAATTTTACAGGTGAGTTATACACTTAGGCAAGTTGTTCGGAGCCTCTTAAAATAAATTAAACAGAAACAGATTACACTGAATCTTTACAGCAGAAATGGTACTTACAGTCATGCACACTACAGAGGGACACCCATGGGACACAGAAATAGAGTGCAGAGGTTATTAGTATTAAAAAATGGTGCAGCAGCTAAAGGGAGGAATATACAAAATAAAATAAATAGCACTTTTTTTGAGCCAGACTTGAACTGTCATGTGACTGCAAGCATTTCCTTTTCCTATTACTTTTTTGTATTTACAGAAATATGGCAGACTATTCTTACTTGCATAATTAACAATAGAAGCAGCACTTTGAAGCTCTCACACTGAGACTGTGCATCAGTAATGCTGTTCTTCGGTACCATCAAAGGTCTCGGCTGATCTGTGTAATACTTTGTAAATCATTTGGCTTGGCAGTACTAATGTAAATGTACTAATATCACACACCTTCATGATGACTCGCATACAACAAGCAAAATCTCTAATGTACTGCATTATATACTGATACTGATAGTGCATTTTATGTCTCCCACTGTGACATTTTCACACTATATCAATTTGGCAACACTTACTTTTGCTCAGTAACAAAAATATGAATGCCAATATGAAAATATGCATAACAAGTGACCGTGTTTAACATCGCTACTGCTGTGATCCCAGATAAAAAGCCTTAGCGTAATTTTGTTTCTCTCATTCTAGCTTTTCACATACTTTATTAACTGGTAAATCACTTGATTAAAAATACCAGATCCAATGACGTAAAGCCATAAGAAGCTATAACTGCAAAACAAACTTACACTAAAAGGAGCTACAGGTTTAAATGATTTAGGAAAGTCTTACTGCATATTGATTTGCTTGGATTTACTTGCTGTCCTGCAAGAAACTGCAACAGCTTTTTGATGTCAACTCTGGCTTCTGCCATGCTCTCTGGAACTCTTGCCCGGGAAAAGCCTTGTGTCCCATCTTCATTGACTGTTAAATATGGAAAAAATATGATTAGGAATAACAGAAGCAGAGAACAAGGAAAGAAGATTTTTATGGCCAGCATGGATGGTTTTAATCAACCAGCCTGCCATATTTTAAAAATCAAGTTTATTGAAATATAATCACAGAACAACACAGAAATTTACTATGGCATTAGAGTAAACAAGTACAATAATTTATCTTGTATACAAAATGTTTTAAAAATAAGCATTGTAAAAGAAAGTGCAACTCATACATTGATATTCCCCTTCTAACAAGGAAAAGGAGAAGCATTAATCAGGGAAAAACAAACTACAGGCTTCAGAACTCTGACAGCATCAAATTCTCTCTCAAAATTAATGGAAATGAGGGAAACACAAGGAATGAACCCGTAGCACCCCTGAAGGTTGCTTGTCACAATTTTCAACTGGCAAAAGATTTGCTCAAAACCTCTCAATAACTTGTTGACTTAGATGCATTCTTATTCCTGAGCTACTAGTGATGAAGCCCTGGAAACTTTTATTCATAAATTACTGCCTATGCTCCCCTTCCATTACTTTTCATCCTAGAACAGATTTTTTATTTGTAAGCCTTTTAAATCCCACCCAGTCAGTAATCTCGAGGCTTTCCATTTCCTTGTGATTACCTTTTAATTACCGGTATGATCTGCTGGAAATACTGGGAGGAGCAAATCATTGTAACTAACGAAATTATTATTTTGAGCTGGGACACAGGATCTGAATTGTCTAGACATAGTAAGGCCTTATTTATTTGTTTGCCTGTCATTGTTTACTGGGAAAGTTTGACTTCAGTGAAGGCCTGGGAAGAAAAGCTCCATTTGTTTACATTGCATTATACTTAGTTCCAAGTTAAACACATAGTAGTTATGTTTCTATTTACATTTATACTAAGTTATTAATTAACTTATTAAGTTTATCTCTGTTATCTGCCAAAAAACAATTACTAGAAATGTAAATCAAAATACAAGCTGTAATTGTAGTACTGAATAGGGTAAAGGATATAAAAGAATTAGAAGTGGGATCTTTAGAAAAAGGAAGAAGCAAATTTCATAGAAATAAATGGAATTTGTAGTAACAATGCATGCAAAATAATGTTGACGAGAAAGTGTAGTTTAAGGGAAGGCAGGAAGTGAGTAATTTATGTAATGATGGCGTGAACAATTGTTAAAAAAGAAAACGTATGCAATGTATAATGCACAAATATGAAAACTGTTAATATGGTTTATTTTCTTTTCTATTAATGTATGTGTATCTATGTCTTAAGTGTAGGTATTTAAAAATATCTTGCTCATATTTTGTCCAGCCTTAGCTGGACAGAATTATAGTAATAATTTTTTAGTCAGGTTACTCTTCATGAGAAAACCTTATTCAGTAAATTCTGAAAGATCTCTTTTTTACCTTCAAACACCTACATTCCCAAAATATATGCATCCATGTTGTTCTGGTCTCCATCTTCACACCTCCAGCACAACCCATCTTATTACTGAAGAGCACATGCTATAATTTTACTGGGGCAAAGAAATACCTATACAGATATTGATAGAAATGCACAGTTTTCTTGATTTGGTTATATATCTGGGCATTGGCCAAACTGTATTTTTTAAATAAGACTTTATTAATGTTAATGAAACAAAAATATTGACACATAATGGCACATAATATCACATCCAATTGTGCATATATCAACAGATACAATTTACAGTTGCATTCATCCTGTCACTACAATGCTGTTATTTTTCAGTGCGTCTATAGGACCCTGCATTTCCAAGGACATCCTTCTAAATATTTTTCGTTAAGAGGAAAAATTCATAACATTCATACATAAATTGATTTACTGTAACACTCTGTCCTTTTTGTCTGGGGTGATAGATGGGTACATCATTTAACCAACAAAATTCCATTAAAGCCAACTCAATTCTCAACATCAGTTAACTGCCATTATCTGCCCAGTACACTTATTCTCAGTACACACCTCCTTCTGTAGCCTTTTCTTATAAGCCACTTTTTTATTACTGCAGTTTAGTATGTATACTTATTTGAAATGTGAAACACAAGCAATCTACAGTGCTTGAACTTGATCTGATATCCAACTTGTGACTATAGGATGACAGGGCAAGCTTAAAAGAATACAAAGGTTATGCCCAAATATATCAACATAGCTCTTAGATCCAGGAGAATGCTTGTAATCTACTTTACAGTAGGAAGAATAAGACACCATGTTGAAGTTTTTTTTTAATTTTTTTTTTTTAAGTTTATTCAAGCCAGTTAACTGTTGTACAACTGTCTGCATTTATTTTACTAGTAGCAGTGTAAGTGAATCATTATTTGATTCACTTACACTAATTTGCGGCAGT
>NC_056731.1:466516826-466526266 GCF_019279795.1 Protopterus annectens
TAAAGCAATTATAGTTCCTAAGCCATTGCAATCTTACACGGCTTGTTTAAATACGCCACACACGTGGCGCGTATTCAGACCTCATAGGGATCCCTCTATACCTGCTCACACCAGGGTGTGTAAACTCAGCTTACACGTACTGCGAATACTTTTTAACAATCATGTATAATATATAGATATAATTACCTATGCTACCTTGGATGTTTGCATATAGCCTCAATTTTACAATCAATGTTTAAACTGTTTTAATGACTACCTACCTCACAATTTGAAAGTCTTTTTGCACCTACATTGTATTTATATCCCAGTAGACAGTTATAGTCTTCTTTCAATTGCCTCTAATGGATTTCTTACTTTGTCTACATGCCTAGAATCTGTAAAGGAATTGCATTTAATTTCATTAATATTATGTCTGACAGTGAATGTTTTTATCTCAACTTCTGCTAGCATCTCTGCCTTGCTACCTGTGCTAACTGTGCTCTCTCCTCTTCATTTATCTCCTTTTTCTCCCAAAGAACCCAGCTCTGCATTGTCCTGAACTCGTCCAAGCCAAATCCTACCAGGGGATATAAGAACCCCTACAATCTCCAGTGGCCTCTTCTATTTGACTCTTTCACACTGCACCTACCTCCAAGGAAGGAAGAAAGTATGTTATGGACTCAGTTACAAGTGCATAATTGACCCCTATCCACTATTTTTATCAGGGCCCTTTAGTTAGCTACTAGCTTGAGTACACAGCAGCCTTACCTTTACCCCTCAAGCTGCCCTATAGCCAACACTCCTTGTTAATTACACTAACTTACTTCTTACCTTGCATCTCACCATCTATACTTCTTTTCTAAACAGCTTTCTCACTCACTTTCCTACACTTACTAGATCTGCCCACTAGGTGGCACCCTTATCCTACTCCTTCTTTACCCCTCTACTCTGCCCTACCTCTGTATATGTAATATATTTCCTCCACTTTCTATCTTCATCCTCATTCCATCCTCCTACACCGCCTCTCTCCGCCTTCCTACCCCGGCAATTTGTTCTATACTGTACTATTCTTGATCTGCTTATCCTCCTACTTCTACTCTGTGTTTAAACACTATTTTTTCCCTACTCTACCACTCATTCCTTTGCTTCTGTACCATACTAAACTTCTCATACTCACGTCTTACCTCTCCTACCTACAGTTACCTGTATCTCTGATTGTTTTCTCCCCCTGCTTCTCCTCCTGTTGTTTCTACCCGCTCCGTTCGCCCTGCGGGCTCACTCCGCTCAGCCAAACACTTTAACATAGATTTATTTCAAGATGAACTAAATTCATGTAACTGGAACCCCTTAAAAACACTTCCTCTGGACAATGCAGTATTATACTTTAATACTACCTTCCTATCCATTCTTAATAAACATGCCCCAGAACGTACTGTCAGAATGAAACCACACACTGCACCCTGGCTCTCTAAAGAAACCAAAAACTTAATCCTTTCCAGAAATAAAGTATGGGCTTCATGGAGACACCATAGAAATAACCCAGATCTTATCCACTTCCGTCAGCTTAGAAATCTGACAAAAAAAGCAATTATTACTGACAAAAAAAACTATTACTGTAGACTCCAACAAACAAACCAAAACAACCCCAAACAGTTTTGGTCTTCCATTAATAAACTCCTTTCCCCAGGAACCACCAAAACTCCAACCCCTCTTAACGCTGACCCAGACAACCCCACCAAATTGCTAATACTTTTAACTCTTTCTTTATTGTCTCTATCCAAACCCTAGCCAAACAAATGAACAACAACTATGTCTCCCTCCTAGTATCCCTAAGAACCCATCTTATAACTTTACACTACAACCTATCCCCACATCATTTATCTACAGACTTCTTAACAAACTTAAACCTGGTACTCCTTCTGCAGACAATCTCTCATCTCTACCTCCAAAGGGCTGCCAAAGTGATTGCATACCCTATATCCATACTCATAAATAGAACAATCCAAGAAGGAACCATCCCTGAGATCTGGAAGGTTTCCCATATTATTCCATTACATAAAGGGGTAACTCTATCGACCACTCTAACTACAGACCAATTGCTCTCCTTTCCCCAATAGCAAAATTATGGAAAAATGTATTCACCAGCAACTCCTACAGCATCTCACCCTGCACAACATAATAGCAAACTGTCAACATGGTTTTAGACCTCATCACAGTACTACTACTGCTCTCTTATCCTTTGTAGAAACCATCAATAAGAATCGCAATAACAACCTTCTCTCTTCTGCTCTCTTTATTGACCTCTCCAAAGCATTCGACATGGTCAACCATTCCACCTTAATTAACATACTTGAATCCCTCTCCTTCGACAACCTTGCCACTAAATGGTTCAAAGCATATCTAAGCAACAGGCAACAAGCAGTCCTATGGGGCAATCAACTCTCTTCTCTCCTACCCATAAACATTGGTGTCCCTCAAGGCTCTATTCTTGGGCCACTTCTATTCTCCCTTTTCATTAATGATCTCCACTCTGCTATCCCTCAAGCTACCTGCATCCAATATGCAGATGACTCTACCCTTATCTGCTCTGGTACCTCTCCTTCTGAACTCTGCTCACATACTCAAATGATCTTCAATGCAGTTGAAACATGGTTCTATAAACGTTCCCTATTACTAAATGCCAAAAAAACTAAACTTCTACTCTTTACTCCCACCACCCGATCCCCTTCCTTACACTTCACCATTACCTCTAATAATGCTACAGCTATCACACCCGATCCTACAACAAAACTGTTAGGAATAACCATTGACGATAATCTCTCTTTTGATCAACACATTAACAACACCATTAAATCAGTCAACAGAAAAATAGGATCCCTATACCGAATTAAACCCTTCCTAACTGAATCTGCTCGAGCCAAGATTGCCCACTCCCATCTATTGTCAACACTTCTCTACGCTTCACCTATATTTACCAACCTTAAGAAAACCAACCTCAATAAACTCACTATATGCTATAATAGCATCGCCCACTTCGCCACTAGCAACCCCTTCAGAACCCACCACTGTAATAACCTGAAACAACTAGGCTGGCTGGAATTCCAAAACCTTCTGCTCATCACCCAACTAAACATTGCCCACAAAATACTGTACCAGCCTACAAACACCCCCATACTCTTTAATACCTTACAATAATCTTAACTCCCTTCGTTCTTCTAGGAAACTTATGGCTAAATTAACAAAGTCCAATAACTCAGCTGGTGACTCTCTTTTTTCTAGCACAGTAGGAAGGAACTGGAACCTACTACCTAGTGACATAACACTAATCTCATCATTGCCCCTCTTCAAACAAAGAATAAAAGAACACTTGAAAAACCACTGGCTCTGTTCCTGCACTAAACCTGACTAAACTTCTACCCCACTCTATCTCCTTACTACCCCCATATCTCTCTCCCTCTTCGCTGAACAACTATCCCTTCTCTCACTTACTTCTCTCCCTCTTCTTTGAAAGTTTGCTTAATCCTTTCATATCCTTTCTTTTTTTACTAGACTCTTACTTTTTCTCCCACTTCCTCTCCCTACCACCTTTCCCTGATTTATGCTTCTCAGTAGTTTAGTTTGTTTATAGGAAATGATATCTCTTCCTACTTGTAAATAGTTTTTGTATACTAACTTTTTTATTGTCTCTCCATTTATCCTGGTGATTTTCTTGTATATTACTTCAAATGTATGTTTTTTGTATATCTTGTGGAGCTTTTCTCCCCGGGCCTCTACTGAAAATGGAAATAATTCCAGCTAGACTAGCCCGGTCAACAAATGTAAAATAAAATAAATAAAATAAAAAAAATGGATCTATTTGTTCAAAAATAATAAATTTAAAAGAGCTGTTACAAGTAGTGGAATGCTTTGCCAAAGCATTAATGAGGTTTGCTAACAAACCAAGTTGTCCTGGGACATCTTCAGAAGGGGTTAGGCTGATACATTAATGGGAGTTAAGTGGGTGGGGGAGGTGAAATCGTTAAATGGAGGGAGGGAGATAAGGGTGGGGAGGGGCTTAAGGGGTTCAGACAAGTGTAGCTGGTTAAGTAGTCACATTTTTGCGTGAACTTGCTTCAGGCAGGTAGTACGCCCAAGACGACCTGGGGTAGTGTTGTGTGGGGAGGTAGGCCATGGAAGGTACGTGGTAAGTTTTTTTTTTTTTTTTTTTTTTTGTGCTCTTCGGAGGCGACTGGTGTTTTGCTGTGGGATTGCTCATGGTTGGTAGACAGGAGCCAGAGGAGTTGTGAGGGGGTGAGTCACTTTGTTGGCTTTGTTGTTAGTCGTGGTTGTTGTTGTAGTGGTTAGGTGGTGGTGTGGTTCATGGGGTTTTGGAAGGAGTAAGCAATATTTCTACTTTGTTTGGGTTTGTTCTGCTGGCCCGGGTGACCTTTGATTTTGGTGCTTGCTCGTTGGTGGTGGTGGGTTAGTCTAAGAGGACTCGTGGTGCTTGGGCTACTTGGTGACTTTTACTGCAGTGTGCAGTATCACAGGCATTTAACAGCTGGTGTTTAGTAAATGTCTTGAATGTAAGGCGCTCTCTCGTGTAGTAATAGTTGTGTCATCAGCCATGTCCTAAATATGCTGCATCCAAGTAGGCCTTGTCGTACTTCAAAAAATCTACTGGGATCTATATGTGCAAAAAATGCTGTGGATGTAATCCTAGGACAGAATTAATGTAGCGCTATTTTGTTTTAATTACTCGTTTACTGTTTCAATAACCTTATTCAAGTTACCACACTGACTAAAATCAGTAGAGATCTTATCAAAACAAGTGCGTATCGTACTGTTTACAGGACCACTACAGGAAAATAATTAAAAAAGATATATTGTGTAACTTTTCCTTAAGTTTGGCTCATTGCAAACCTGTATGTACCTGACAGAAGTAGTAAATAATTTTATTCTGTTTGTACCACTGACTGCCCTCCTGGGGGCAGACATCCTGATGAGAGCTAATTTAGATCTAAAGAAAAATCTAGTCCATAATACACTGCAAGACCACTGTATCTGAGATTATAGTGCCCATAGATGGACTGTCTCATTAGAGTTCCATTTACTTAGAATGGAAAAACAGAGATGAGAAGCTATTTTTCAGAGGCCTCAGTAAAAGTATAATTCAGTGTCTCTTACAAATGTGTTTGCTGCTGATGTGTTACACATTCTGTGAAAAAGGCTTCCTAAACTACCATCTCTTTGCGGAGATATCAGCCTTTTTATAGACATTTAACTTTGATCTGTTTCAGTTTCTTCTACAGTTACTCCACCCATATCCTAACCCCCTGCTAGCAAGAGTATCACATTTCCCATCCTGGAAGGTTCAGCTATTCAGTCAGCTTTGCAAGACAATACACATCAAACAGACTTGCTTGCAGTCTGCCTGGTGTGCCAGTAAAAGTATTCCCTCATTTCTCTTACTCCGATCATCTGAATAGCAGTTTTTACAGTAAATCATGTTACAAAATGCTTTTTCTCAATCCTTGATAAAAAGGAGTTTAAGTATTCCTTTACACATGCCTGTAATATACACTCATTACAATTCATCTTGGCCACTAACAGACTGAGCTTTGTCTGAAAAAAAAAAAATTTTACTCATTTTAAGAATATACATATTTGTAGTAAATAGAATTTCAGTTTTCTACCTTGTTTTCCCTTATGCATACTGTTATGGGACAAGACCAGCTTATTAAAATGTATATTAATCTGAGTTTATTAATGATGCTATAACATGATTGTTAAAAAAAGCAAATATAATTTGTATGCAGGGCTAGGAAAAATACAGCTTCATAAGCCACAGTATTGCTATCTTTTACACTGCATTCTTTTAGTATGTAATAAGAGAGAATAGTACATGTTGCATGAAGTGAGGCATGTAGTTATTACAAAATTATTAGCCTGACTACTCCAGGCTAGAAGTGCGTTGTTGGCTAGGGCAGGTTTGAAGCATCCAAAGTCATTAACAAGACCCCTTGGAAGCAGGTGGATCATGCACAGAAAGGTGTTCACGTGAAGTCCAAGGCGAAAATCATGAGGGATGAGGACATTTGCAAAGCTTTTCATTTGTCAAACTTACTGTAACATAATGACGCTGCATGACCAGGTTAGATAAGAAAATGTATAAAATTACAGGTTGTCTGTAAAGTGAGAATGCTTCATCAAGAACTATGAAGACTGACTCCCATTTCTGTAAGAATAAAATGTCTGTTTGCACATCCTGAAGTGTTGTTCCTAACTGAAGGCATACAAGGTAAATTTGTAATGTAATTTATTTATACTATAATAATTTGGTGCTGTTCTATGGATCTGAACTTTGGTATTGCTGCAGGGCAGTTCTGAAATAGGGCCCATTACAGATTTTCTGTGAATTCCACACTGCTTTGTATGGAATAGTCAGAGACTGAGATGTTCAGCTATTCAGGGTGTGCAAACATACTAGCCTTGGCAGGGAAATTGTTTTTTTTTTTTTTAGACAAATTTTAGCAAATGTAAGTACATGACTGTGTATGTAGTATAAGTGCATGACTGTGTTTTTGTTTGACTGAGTAGTTGTAAGGTATACAAGTAATACTGGGAGGACTCCCAGTAAATGAGTATAGTAAATGTATGTGCACATACAGTAGAGGACAAATTAACACAAGGAGGTGCCTTGTGTCGAGGGCGGTACCCTCAGGCTTGAAAGGTAAGAAGTATGAGAGATGTTTTTTATTCTGTCAATGTATGAATGTATGAGAGAAAGCAACGAAAAAGTTAAAAGCTAAAAATAAAGTTAAAACAAGTTCATGAGCCCACTGCATTATTGGGACGTAGACTGTAAAGTTAAAACAAGTTCTTCAGCCCACCATATGATTGTGGCATAGACTGTAAAGTTAAAACAAGTTCATGAGCCCACCACATGATTGGGACGTAGACTGTAAAGTTAAAACAAGTTGATGAGCCCACCGCATGATTGGGACGTAGACTGTAAAGTTAAAACAAGTTCATGAGCCCACCACATGATTGGGACGTAGACTGTAAAGTTAAAACAAGTTGATGAGCCCACCGCATGATTGGGACGTAGACTGTAAAGTTAAAACAAGTTCATGAGCCCACCACATGATTGGGACGCAGACTGTAAAGTTAAAACAAGTTGATGAGCCCACCAAATGATTGGGACATAGACTATAAAGTTCATGAGCCCATAGCATGAATGGGATGTAGAATATATACTGTTAAAACAAATTCATGAGCCTACCACGATAGGATGTAGAGATATGCATTGTTGAAATAAATTCATGAGCCCAAAAGCACACTGGGCCTTAAAAGTGTGATTGTGTGAATGTACCCTCAGAGGGACCGAAAGAGTGGTAAGTTCTGGACACAGTACCTATCCGCCCCGTTATCCTGACCACAATTCTGGAGCAGTAACTTTTGAGCTCCCGCAGGGACGAAAGCAAGGGGGTGCTGTGGGAAAAGGCTGACAGACTTCCTAGATTTCCCTCCCTGTATGGCGTGTGGATTACTACAGTTATTTTTTGTCTTTGGAACTGCCAGGATCCAGGTGTTGTAAGATAATCCTAACATTTTTATTACTGATTTATAAAAATAAGAAAAATGGGATCAAAGATAAGTAAGCAAGATAAAATCCCTGAAAAGGGAATATTTGCATATTTATATATTTTATGTATTTTAATTACGGGAAGGAAAGTTGTAAATATCTGCATGACTGGTTTCAGCTTACTAAGAATTGCTCTGGTGGAGTATTTCCATTGCATGAAACTTATAAGACTAAATTGCTAATATTGAAGTTTTGCAGAGTGTTCATCAGGCTTCAGGATTTAAAGATAGTGAGTAGCGTTCTGTATTTATTTTGGAATGATATGATGAACCTTAGTTTGCTAGGTTTGTTCCCAGATGCTGGAGCTCCACGATGAATGGGGTTCTTCGTCGTCTTTTTCTTTTTAACGTAGTATATTTGACGTGCTATACACATCGTCTTGCAGTTACTGGTTGCTTTTGAAAAGTGCAAGTGTATGTAAGATAGCTTCATAAAATGGACCTATGTCACATGTCATGGTGCAAAACAAACTTACTATACAAGTATGTGCAACGTGGGTGTTGAGCTGTAGAACTCTGGTTTAAAAAAATACAAATTATGTTATTGTAAGTAGTGTTATCAACATTTTGAAAAATTTTGTATGCAAATAGTAAGTTGGAATAAATTCAAGCAGAACAGCATAATCTCAACCTCTAGTCTCCCAGACAGGGAACAGACAAATACATTTGCTAAGGGGTTTAGACCAGGAAACTTACATTGCGATTAAAATGTTTTGTTTGCTTACAGTATTCATTCTTAAAAAATACTAAGTTGGATGTCTGCTTAAAAATCTTAACTGTGATTGTATGGTAAACCCTTTCCTTGTGGAAAAAGAAATTTTTATAAGGCAAAATGAGATACAGCTGAGGAGTCAGCTGTATTCGAGTAAACATCTCCACTTTTTTCTCATTAAGCATGTAACTTCAAAGTTATATCGCCAGTGCATTGTCTTTTGGCTTAACGGATCACAATCAAACCTGGAAAATAGGACCACTCACAGAACTTCAAGAAAGTGCCCCCTTTTCATTTCATTCGGTAGTATTCACAGTCAAGTGGTTTAATGTTCCAAATGACTTTGACAGGTTTTATTGAGTGTTTTGATGGGAGGTTGGCTTAGTGGTTAAGCTGTTTACCTTACAGCTAAATGGTGCAGGGTTTGATTTTCACAGTGGATAATTGGCTAGGCTTAAAATGGCCCACAAGGGCAGCTAGCCTAGTAATAATCTATGAACCTATGAAAGGCATTTTGGAAGGAAAAAAAAGCAAAGTAAGTGGGGAACAAAAGACATCATTGCATTCTTGGCACAGTGAAGCACTTAAAAAGGAGTCAGCATTAAGAGGATTGCAGGATGTTAATAAGAAATTGTTGCAACAAGTAAGAGGTTAAAAAGGCAGTACAGACCAGTCAAAAGGGATCTCTTTATCCTGTCTTAGCAGCAGGATTGGAACAAACTGACAATGGACAAAAAGCAGAAACTTCTGAAGAGGATGATAATCCTCCAGTAGCTACTGCACCCCCACCGCCATATGCACCAGTACGGGTACCTCCTGCAGAAGACTCTGTTGTTTCTCAGACCCCTACCTTTCTGTCTACTGTCCATTGGATACACAGTTCACGTGACACTGGTACATCTCAGACTGGTTCCCCTGTTCAATCTACATCTTCTGAACGGGCATCTGCAGTCGAGGGGGGAGGGTCTTCTTCCTATCCTTCTCAGATAGCTTCTACTTCCCCAACAGGGGCATTAGTATTTGACATTCCTGTATCTTACCATACATGCTCACATGACAGAGTACCACAAGAGATTACAACCTCTGGTAGGGGATCTGTTGGCACCTCTCAGGGAAATAGGAA
>NC_056731.1:466526766-466552107 GCF_019279795.1 Protopterus annectens
TGGAACAACCTCTTGTTGACCTCAAAAGCAGGAATAGTTAAGAAGTGAATTTAAACCAAAAGCCGAAAGGTTAATATTGGTGGCCCAATGGGAGCGGCCTTATGTCAACTGGTGCCCTAGGCAAAAGGGCTCCACGGTGCCCCCTACCACACCATCTGGTGCCTCCATCCTGGTCTACCTACAACAAATAAATACTAGAAAAGCACCTCTGCTACAGCGGCGCCCTAGGCGGCCGCCTAGTTGGCCTATACCTAAGGCCGGTTTACAAAGTCCACTGAACATGTGGGAGAAATAGATAAATGTAGGTTTTGTAAAACAGAATAGGAAACAGTTGCACACCTTGTTACTGGTTGTGATATACTAATTGTAGAAGGACTGTAGTAGTTTGAGCAATGGGTCCTATAAATCTACACTCGTATGTAGCTATGTTACCAATACATACAACTCCGTGTGAATTGCCGAATGAGTCACTACTGGGCACATTGTGCATGCTGCGTAGAGCACTTCTGGCTAACTAAGATTGAAACACTACTAATTTCATGAACTTTAATCATACTATGACTTAGGAATGGGGTACATTCCTGTAATGGTTTTAGAAATCCAAAAGACTTGAAGAAATTAAAAAGGAATGAAGCCAGACAATGTAACAAACCTACTAGCTGACAAAATAAGCTCCAGATTCACCCCTCACTCACCCATCAACCTTACCTCAGGAAACACCATCAAATATTAGTCCCCGTGCCATCACTAGGGAAGAGTTCCTTAAGGTTCTCTCTAAGGCCAAAAACACTGCATAAATGGGTCCAGACAATATCCCAGTATGCCTTCTAAATAAATCTAACTGGTGCTCTGGAATTGCAGTTTCACTATATTGTCCAAACAGGCTTCGTGTGCCATGAATGGAGAAGAGCAATCATCATTCCTCTGCACAAGGGTGGGTCATCTAAACATCCTGAGTACTACAGACCAATAATTCTCATATACAAAGCAATGGAAACAATGACCATGGAGATGCTCTGTAAGTAACCTTCAGACACTGGTCCCAACCCAGTCTGGTTTCGTCAAGGGCAAGTCATGCCTACTCAACCTGGTGGACTTCTTTGAGAAGGTCACCAAAGCAATGGATGAGTGCAAAATGGTTCATACTGCATACACTGACCTGGTCAAGGTATTTAACACAATATCCCACTCAGGCATTACTGACAAACATAAGAGGGTAGGTCACCCTGTGGATTTAGCCTGCTGGCTCACAGACAGGACCCATGAAGTTAGAATTGGGGAGTCCACCTCTACAAAGAGGCCAGTCGCAAGTGGAGTCCCTCAGAGATTGGTCCCGAGACCACTCTTCTTGAGTATTAACTTCTCTGAAGTCAAGGCCAATGTTAGTGGTCTCTGGCGGGCTAACTTTGCAGATGATTGCAAATTTGGAGCTATCACTGAATTGCCACCAACACAAATGTTCTCCAGGAAGGGCTGACAGAGAAAAACAGCTGATACTAAAACTAAATGCCATGAAATGCATTATAGTATCCTTTGGGAAGTCATTCACCCCTAGTAACTATCATATTGAAAACACACCCCTATAGCTTGACCCAGTACTCAGGGACTTGGGGACAGACAGACAGTAATGTCTACAGTAATGAGGAAATCATTCTCTGTTGTGCAACTTATAAACAAAGGTATGGCATCTAGGTACAAGCAAGTCATTGTTCCACTGTATTTGGCATTCATGACACCTACCATTGAGTACAATGCCCCCTTTGCCATGTACCGAACCAGGTGGATCCCAACAACTGGAACATTCACAGAGATTCCGCACAAAAAGAATACAGGGCTACAACCTGACTCCCAGGAAGCAAAGTGTAAAGACTTCTCATCTTTTTTGAGGGATCTTTTAAAACTATATAAATCTATGTTAACCAGGAAGGGAAGTTAAACTAGAAGTAGATAAAAATGAGGCAGCAAGTGAATTTGCCAAAAAAAGAAAAGAAAGAATATAAGGCGCAGGATCAGATGAAAAGGCAGAAAATGTACAAAATGTATGAATATACCTGCAAGTACAGAAAAAGTACAGTTGTATAAAACCTTACCATAACAGTAGATGTCCTTGCCTTCACTGCTGCAGTATTCGTAACATTCAGGATTCCCTGCTGTGGATGTCTGTCATCCGGCCAGTACATGAAAGACTTCCTGTTACATTTAAGGTACAGCTGAATGTCATTCAAATGCTCCTTGTGTACCTTAGGGCATAAAGGTAATGTTCAGGCTTACCATAAACAGAACTGATTGCCCTAGTAGGAATAGCAGTCCAAGGAACTGGAGAGACAGAAAGGCCAAAGGGCAAAGAAGAGAACTGAATATGCCAGGAAGAAACAGAGAAACATAAAAGATTCCCAAAAAGAGGGTGGATTGGAATATGGAAATAAGCATCCTTGAGACCCACAGACACCATATAGGCCTGAGGGAGCAGTAGAGGAAACAAAATCTGAAAAGACATCATCGAAAAGGAAGGCACTTTAAAAAGTGTGTAGATCAGAGAAGTCTAGAATAGGTCTCGAAGCACCCTCTTTTCTTGGCACTAGAAACAGTCTGGCGTAGAACCCTTTTCTCCTTTGGGACACAGACACCTCTTGAATTGTACCTGGAGTCAAGAGAGTTTGAAGAACCTCTGGGAAAAAGGAAAGCTGTTCCTGAGGAGGTTGAGGAATGCCCATAAAAGAAAGGTGGGGATTCCACACCATGAAGTACCCCTGACAAATGATCGACAAAACCCAAGAATCTTGAGTGATGTGAAGCCAAGCAGGAAAAGAAAAAGAAAGGCAAAGAAAAAGGGGAATGTGGCTGGAAGGAAACGGATAGTCATACAACACCTGGTTTGTCTGGAAAGGAAGGCTTTGGAAAACTGAGTAGCCTTTAGCAGGAGGAGCCCATTTGCCACTCTTCTCACTTTTGTAGAACGGTGGGAATGTCTACGAACAAAGGCAGGCTTAGCAGGATAGCTCCGGTGAAATTTAGGCACAGGAGAAACAGAAACATGTTTAAGCTCCTGCAAAGCCTCACCCTTATTCTGAAGGGACTTAAATAAACGAGCAGCAGCTTCCCAAAACAAAAGTTTAGAATTCAGGGGAGGTTTCATCAACTTGGCTTTAATATCAACAGATAGAAGCTGATGTCTAAGCCAAAAAATACCTCCTTATCACTGAACCAAAAACAGATGCCCTAGAAGAGAACCATCCACCACATCATAACTACATTTAATAGAATGATGAATGACTTGAGTGGAAGTCCCTAGCAAGAAAGAATATAAGTTTTACTCTCAGACTCAGGAAAATCAGAAATAAGTTAACAGGCCTGAAAAAGAGGAGCCAACACATACCTAGACATATGAGTCTGACAATTAATAGCCCTAAAACGTAAACCTTCTTAACTATCCATTCCACTGTTCTGCTATCTTTGTCAGAGGGCAATACCTTGGGCGAAGGAAGCAATTGAGATGGCTTATCAGAGGCTACAGAAGGGTCAGCAGCAGGACATTTATACAAAAAGAAAAAATTCTGAGGTACCCTATAAAACCTATTAAGCTTCTTGAGAGTAGGGGGTAAAGAATTAAGAGCACGAGAGGCATTGTAAAAAAAATATCCAGCAAAGCAGCCAAAACTTGAGGAACAGCCACATTTATGACAATCCAACTGCAACAACTCATAGTATCTGCTATGGATATCAGGGACCTGAGCACAATCCCACTTAAGAAAATCCATCACCCTAGAGAGTGTATCCCCAAAGGAAAGTTCCTCCAAAGGACCATCAGGACGAATAGATTCCTCCTCCTCTGACCCATAGTCCAAAGAAGAAGGAATCTGAGTAGAATAAGTCATGGATTTGTCATCAGAATCTGACTCAGTCTCAGAAGGATTGTCTTCTCTAGGCCTTTTGTTGGGAGTAGAGAACCAAGGAGGAGCAGGAACTGAAACTCCCCGGAGGAGGCTTTAAAGACATTAAAGCAGAAAATAGCCCCTGAGTGAAAGCCAGACATTCACTTTGAGGATCCCTAAGAGCAAAAAAAAAAACATGTTTAAGGGTTTCTTTCTTTTTTAAGGAAACGTCCCCTCCAAAAATAAAATGAGAAGACTTAGACCCAGGACAGTAAATGAGAACCATAGTAGGAACCTCTTCCCAAAGTAAAATCTGAGGAACTCCTTGAGCGCCGTGGGAAAAATCAACTGTGGTTCTCCTGAACGTATAAGACGGTTGCCTGCAAAGCCTCATCGCATGTGCTGCCAGTCAGAGCCTCCCTCCAACACGGTCGCAGTACATGAATCCAACAACACAGCCTGATGAGCCTCTGGGTTTGTAACAACCTCAGGAGAAACACCTGGCAGAGGCTGGACAGAAGAAGATTCCATTTGCACCATTTCTCACAATATTCTTCCTTAATGGCCAACCCTTGGAGCAGAAGATTCCATCAACTGTATCTTTATCTGTATCAAGAAACTTAGGATGCTGGTTCTCAAGATACAAGGAAAGGGAAGAAAGTCTGCTGTGTAGGGTTTTTGGAATGAATGCCTGGCAAATAGAACAAGATGTATGGTTATGAGACCCTCCTAGTCAAAAAAAAAGACACATCCTGGTGATCTTTATGGGTAATCTGCCTCTCACACTGGCATTTACTCTTCCTGGATGACATTAATCCCAAGAAATACCAAAAAAAAAAAAAAAAGAAATGGGCAGCTATCTGCACATCAAACAGGTGTAGTTTGTCATTGGAGAACAAAAATGTGTTCATCTGGCAAAACGGATGCAAGTAAACAGCCCGACAGTGAAAAGACACATGCAGACTGGTGGCAAAGAAGTTCTGTTCATGGTAAGCCCGAACATCACATTTATTATTTATTTATTTTACATTTGTTGACTGGATACATGTCCATTTTCAGCAGAGGCCCAGGCTGAAAAGCTCCAAACTTACAAACAAATAAAGACAAGCAAGTTACAGTATATGCAAACATATTGTATTAACATACAAGTTACAGTCTCACATTTTAAGCTTATGAATAACACAGTTTATATACAGAAATACATACAAGTATGTTACAGTTTCTCTTATCAAACATATAGGTGCAGCTTATATACAGGGTATCTGCAAAGATATTACAGTTTCTCTCTTCAAACCTTTTAGTAAGAGGATGGTTGCTATGAATAATAAATTGCAGGGATACAGAAGTAGATGAGGCTTTAGTGAGGGTTAGAGCAAGGACATAACCAGTGAGTTTTAAAATATTGGGTTAGATTTTTTTTTTTAACTGATTAAGGGTGGGGTACAGAGTAAGGTCAGATGGGAGCGAATTCCAGATTTTGCCTACTGAATTTGCAAACAAAGTTTCTCCAGATCAGTTGTTAGCTTTAACAGATTGAACCAAACGTTTTGCAGTGGAATGAAGAGACCTAGCATTTTTGTAGGGATGGATAATGTTTTTAAGGGAGGGTTTTTTTCTGGATGGTTAATAACCTTGAATGCTACAGTAAGTTGATTAAACTGAATTAGCCTGGGGAGTTCTAGCCATCCTAAGAGGTGTAGGTTTTGACAATGGTGTGTCCTGTAGGGAGTTCCTGTGGCAAACCTGGCAATTTAATTGTAGCAGCTAGAGAGTTTGCTGAGATCAGTTTTGTTCAAGTTTGTGAGTATTCGTGAGGCAGAGAGTAGAGTTGTAAGCAGATGGGTACAGGCAATGGCAGTCCTAGCTAGAGGGGTGAGAAAAGGTTTGCTTTTATATAGGGAGCCATGTTTTTTATTAATGGTTTTAACAGTTTGGTTTACATAGGTTCAAAGGTAGGTACTAGGCTATTCGCCCTAGGGCCTATATAAGCCTAGCCAGAAAGGTACCCTGGCTTTCGCCATCCAAGAAAATTATTTTCCTGTGCCTCTGTTGAGCAGAACCACAGAGGTGATCCCTGGGGTGAATTTCCTATTTCTCATCCAATCATCAAGATTTTTCTTGAAGAGTGCTAATGAGGAGCTTTGTTTGATATAGATAGGTAGTTTGTTCCAGAGTATGGGAAGTCTCTGGGATAGGAATCTATCCCTCCAGCATGTTCTGTTTATTGTGGTGACAAGGTTTAGGTCCCTAGAGCATGTAGCTTGGCGGGAATGGGATTTCTTTAAGTGGAGCATGTCCAACAGCTCTGGGTTTGACATAGCTTTGTATGTTAGGCAGAGATCACTTCTGAGTAGGCAATTTGAGACGGAGTAAAGCTGGAGTTTTTTTGAGACGGTCTACGTAGGGCTTCTGTTTGAGGCCGGTAATCCTCTTTGTGAGGTATTTCTGTGGCCTCTCCAGTTGTTCTAGATGTCTTGTGAGGTACATACCAAAAGGGGTGTTGTACTCTATAATGGGTCTAATGAGTGACAAACAGAGGGGAACAATTACCTCTTTTTTCCCTGGATGAGAAACCTTTTGTGATGAGGTGTGCCACGTAGAAGGATTTCCTGACTACTGTGGCAATGTGATTATCAAAGGAGAGACTACTGTCCACCTGTGTCTCAAGGTCTCATCACACTTTCGGTGTTAAGTAGACTACCACCTATGTGGTAGCTTATGTGTAGAGTTTTTAGCCAAAAGGGATGACAATGAACGTTTTGGCATTGAGCTTGAGGCCATGGTTTTGACACCACGCATCTGTCCCAGTGAGGCCCTTTTGTAGGATGTCCACATTGTTAGGAGTTTCAATTATGGCTCCTAGTTTGCAGTTATCTGCGAACTTCATTAGCCTGTACTTCAGAAAAGTAGATACCAAACAGGAGAGAATCCAGCACTGAACCTTGTAGTACTCCACTTGTCACTGGTCTGAAGTCGGATTTGGAGTCTGCTACTTTCACAGTGTGGATTCTGTCAGTGAGCCAGTTGGCAACCCATCTTGTGACATAGGAATTTATACCTAGTTTATCTATAATTCCAGAGTGGGGGATGGTGTCAAAAGCCTTGGCGAGATCTAGATAGGCTGTGTGAACCACTTTACTCTTGTCTACAGCTTTGGTGACTGCTTCAAAAAAGTCTATCAGGTTTAGGAGACATGATCTGCCTTTTACAAACCCGAAGTGGGTGGGGTCCAGAGTTTGGAGAATACCAGTGTCTTTGTTTATATGTTCCATGATGATACATTCCATGGCCTTGTAGACCAGGCTAGTTAGGCTAATGGGGTGGTAGTTGCCGGTGTCTGTGGTGGCTCTTCCTTTGTGGAGTGGGATAACCGTCACTGTGCACCATTCAGTGGGCACAAAGCCTGAGGTGAGGCTATGATTGAACATGGTGCTTAGGTGGGGGTGCCAGTTCATTCTGTAGAATGCAGCCTGGGATGTTGTCAAGTCCCATGGATGCTGTGTTCTTGGCTTTGGAGAGTGTGGTTTTTACCTGTTTAGCCATGATTACAGGAACTTTGCATTCTTCAGGTATACAGATGGGCCCTTTAGGGGGTGAGAAGGGGGTAAAGTTAGCACTGAACCTATCTGACAGGATGTTGGCAATATCAGTTGGTTCTGTATATTTAGTGCCATTGTGTTGTAACTCAGAGCAGATCTGAGTGTTGCCATTGAGATTCTTGACATAGCTACAGAATGCTTTGTGGTTGTCAATTTTGTTTACATAACTAGCTTTGGAGGATTTTATGAGGGATCTCAGCTTCTTACTGAGGCTGACCAGGGAGTTCTTCCAATCATGGGAATTTACTCTTTTTTGCAACAGTTTCTTTCTTCTGTTGTAGAGTTTGTTTATGGCAGGGGACCACCAGATTGGCTTCCTTTTTTGGAGGATAGCATCTTGGTTCTGTTAGGGATAGCATGATCCATGCACTTGTGTAAGTGCTTATAAAGTGCATTTGTGTAGGATCCAGCAGGCGTACCTCTATTGTCCGTCTGCATGGGTGTAGTGAAGTTTGCCACTTCTGTCTTTTGTACAGACAAACACACAGTGATAAAATACTAAAATTAACAGGCAGAAATGAAGGCAATATGGAGGAAGGACACCCACACAGTTCCAATAGTAATAGGAGCAATGGGTCTTATAAAACATAAAAAAGAATTTGAAATCATACTTAGATAATTTAACAATAGATGTAACTTCGTAGTTGCAGCAGTGAATACTTGGCACATTGCGGGTGCTGCTTAATATACTACTCGCTAACTTCAAAGACTAATTTCATGAACCTTAATCATAGTTTGAGTTAGGAATGGTCCATTCCTGACATATTAGAATCCAAAAAGAGTTGGAGAAACGAGAGAACACAAACACACACACATCTATATATATATGTATATATATATATATATATATATATATATATATATATATATATACATATACATATACATGCATACACTCTCACATGCATACGCAGATATATTCACAAACATACATGTACTGACACACACACATTTTACACCCCCATACACACGTACACATTTTATATATATATATATATATATATATATATATATATATATATATATATATATATATATTCAAAAACATATATATACACACCCATATACACAGACATATATATATATATATAATATATACACACACACACACACACACACACACCTACATACACAGACATACATGTGCACGCACGCGAGCACACACATACATACACATATGTATATATGAATTAAACCAATAAAAAAGTCCAATGCAGCTCCAAGGTAATAGCCAGCCAGAAACTCCAGCACAATCCAGTAAGCAAAACTTTTTTAATCGAGTGGTGAAAAACAGCGTTACAAGCAGAAATAAGTAACCACAAACTATTACCACTTAGCGCTTTCACCTAGAAACAAGCCTGCTTGTAACGCTGTTTTTCACCACTCGATTAAAAAAGTTTTGCTTACTGGATTGTGCTGGAGCTTCTGGCTGGCTATTACCTTGGAGCTGCATTGGACTTTTTTATTGACATAACCCACACACACACACACACACACATATATATATATATATATATATATATATATATATATATATATATATATATATATATATATATATATATAATATACATGAGTTTACTTCAAAGTATCTAAAGACTGCATCGAAGACCATATTGTCGAGGCAACATCGATGAATTCTCAAAACATCAAACACCAGGAACTGCAAAAACTAACCCCAGGAGTAGAACCACTTGGCCACTATGATGAACCTTGTCCTTTCCCCAGTGTAGTGTGATCTCAGAGTTTATATATTTATTTAGGAAGGGTGCGGTGGCGAAGCCCCCCACTTTGACGGGTTTTATTTCCTGCGTTGTTTGTTTTTTTTTTTGACCTGGTGGCCAAGTGGTTCTCTTCCCGAGGTTAGTTTTCGCACACAAAAATATATACAGAACCACATTTATACACACAAACACACACTCCATATATGAATACACACATATGCACATACGTATACACGTTTACACACACACACACACACACACACACACACACACAATACTCACACACATAATATGCACACACACACACACACACACACACACGTTTGTGTATTAAACCTCTCAATCTCTTACAGCAAGAAATCTGGACAAAGCTCCAAATAATAGGGGGGGGGGGGCAAAGGCCGAAGAATAGGGCCATTTTTTAAATATTACTCTTACAAACTTTGATAAAATGCAATGCCTGACATTATTTTCTCACTTCAGCCCTCGGAGATTAGCCAGTGAGTTATCAGAAATCCATAACATTTTGGGAGAAAAGGACCAAGGACTAGCCAGGAGTATCACAGAAGCGTCAATGCACACACAAACGTGAAATTGTACAATCCCGGGGGTCATTTTCTGCAGAATGAAGGAGCTTGAAAATGAAGCATGTTAGTGCCCAACCAAGGGCCCTCTGGGGAAATAAAAAAGGCTTCTGGACCCAAAAATGTTTGAGAACTCCATCCTCTGCAACCTGCCAGTACTGCTCCTTACAAATACCAAACGTCTAATAGCATTAACAGGTTAGGCAAATATAAAACATTATTAACCCTTTACCAATTTGCATCAATTTCTAAAAAAAAGGAAATGGAAATCACTTGTGTATCCCCAACCAGACCTAAATAAGGGAGTATCAAAAGAAGTCAAGTTGCTCAGTGTTCTGCTCTGCTAGCAATAGACCCAAAAGTAAACTGCACCAAAATAACAAAAATCAGGTGGCTAGACTGTGATATAGTGCCATAGCTACTATGGTTCCATATTCACAGATACTGCAACGAGACATGACAGTCCCACAATAAGCTGTCACCCAGAATGCTTCCCCCATCTGATCTGCAGTGTTGTACCTGTGAAACAGCAACGTAAAAAAAAAAAAACTGCAGGAAAATAATTTTCCAAATACAAATTGTACCTAGGTACTGATGCAGTTGCCTTTTTAAATGTACTTTTTAAGTACCACAAACTTCCCTAACCTTCCCCTCACGATCACAAGAGTCCCCCTTTCAAGCTCACAGACAGCACTTGACTTCATTCATTTACTGTAATTCGCTGTTGGCTTGCATTTCTGTGTTAACAAAGATATTCTAAAAACGAAGATATAAAAAAGATCAGTGTTTCATTACATACATCAGCTTTGAGACATAGAACTTGCCATATTACAACTTTATCCAGGACATCATGCACTCTATTGGTCAGAAGCACGATGGATATGACATTGCAGAAAAGTTTCTTAGCTATAGCAGTGTTCTGTCAAAGTACTTCTCCAGAAAAACAAAGTCTGGCAATTATATGTCCAGCAGCATGCTGTGTACTGCATAACACTAGTTTGGATGGCAGTGACCCAAAACATGTAAAATAATGGGAGCGGGCAGTTACGGAAAGAGTGCAATGATATGCCCTGCACCAACAAAATAAAAAGTACACAGCTGAATATATATATATATATTTTAAATAATATCTGCATGTATAAAATAAAGGAACACAGTGCATTGTACAAACGCTGGTTGTCTCATTGTGCAGGCTTTCTCATTTCCCACACTCGGTGCAGTGTTTGCGTTTACTAGCAAATAACCGTGTATACAGACAGTGATTTACAGTTATTGTACCAGTAGCTCTGCATAGAAATGGTTACATTATGAAATTTTTATTAACTGCACTAAACACATTCACTGAACAAAATGTTAAATTCACTAATGTAGTTACTTAAAGCTCTACTATATACACAGGAAAAATGCAGGGCATTCACATTTTCTCAATGATGCTGATTACCAAGTTGGCATGTAAAACGAAAATGGTGCATTACACTTCAGTAAAGTGGAGCTCAGTGTAAAAAAAAGCAGGCAGATTTACAAACAAGAGATGTTGCTCTGCATAAGCACTCATGTCCGAAGCGATCGCATTACAGAATGTAATGTAGGAGATAAAATAAAAATGCCGGCTGTACTAAGGCAAGTATATCAACCAGGTGCAACATTTTCTGCTTGTGTTGAGAAGAGCAAGCACGACCCTCAGCCTTAGTATCGGGTGAACGAATAAATGTGCTGTAGGGAAGTAATGAAACAGTTATACTAGCTGCCGATAAGTGTTTGGTTGCACTAAGTCATTACAGACTACATAAAAAGATCACAGACGTGATCAGTGCAGAGCTTAACATATTTCTGGACCAAAAAAAAAAATAATAATTGCAAGGAGAGGAGGAGTTGAAATAACCACATACCTCTTGTAACATAAAAAAAAAAACTTCACTGAAAACACTTGCGGCATTAAGAAGGTAAGGTAGCAATCCCTCTACAAAACAGATGCGTCCAGAAACTGCACTCAATAGACTAGTTCCTACAGTCAGTCAGCATCACATTTTATTGGCTGCAGGAGCCATATCTAAAAGATATCATGTATAGTTAATAGAAGTGGCGTTTACAGGGCGAAAGGACTTCAGGGAGGCGGTTCATGGGCGGTTCCTGGCCAGCAAGTGAGGAAAAAAAGAAAAATAACAATGGGCGTTATTATCAAATATTTCGAGCACCCATACATTCTCTACAGCTCAGACTGTTTTATGCCTAAAGATGGCTTACAGAATCGGAGCTGTAAGAACGGCTACTGAAAAAAATAGTCAAAAACTTTATTAACGGTAGCAGAAGGAGTGTAGGCGAGTGCTACATTCAAAATATGGGGGAAGAAAGGACCTCACAAATGAGAAAACAAGGAAAAAAATACGTAGTGGGCCTTTAAATACACAGTTAATTTTAGCAGTTAACCCTGATGTAATTCAAATGACAAATCAGATCAAGTAATCTGCTGTGTGCACTTTTATAAAAACAGAGATACCCGGTATAATTATTATTGATGCCAACAAAAAGCTTGTACATGGAATTTCATGTATTTCAGTCCTGCCAGTGTACAATCTTTGCCGCTTTGCCTTCTTCACATGGGGGCTGGGGTTGTGCTATTAAAAAAAAAAAAAAAAAGTGCCGTACGGAAGTTTCCCTGAGTAGAATACGTGGCTGAGGAATAGTCAAACGGCTGAGCATGGAAGGCGCGGGGCATTTTAATTTTAATTTTAATAGTGAGATACATTTATACTTTGGCTGAGTGACCTTTGAAGTATTGAAGAAGTCTTAGAATACACTGCTGGATTGACAGCACTTGGGATAAGAAACTAAGAGTAATGCTACTCAACGCCAGAAGTCTAAACCTCAAGATGCACGCACTCGAAACTCTCCTTAGCATGGAGAACATCGATATCTGTGCATTAACAGAAACCTGGTTCAAGGCTCCCGACAGCACCCCAGCACTACCAGGTTATACCTCATACCATGCTTTTCGTCCCCAAAACTTGGACCAAACCACAAAAGGAGGGGGAGTATCAATATTCTTCAAAGATACCCACACCTCCAGGTTGGTGGCACAGCACGAAGCATCAGAGACTATCCATGTGCAACTAACAGTGGGTAAAACTGCCTTCCAGTTTATAGCCTGCTACAGACCACCCTCCCAAACCCAGGAACCCCACTCGGCCTTCCTGAGAACACTGGAAAATATGAAGGTCTCTCCAAACATCATTATATTGGGCGACTTCAACTACCCAAACATAGACTGGGAGCATTACTCTAGCTCCAACACCCTAGCCCAAAGGTTCCTAGAATTTATAAACTCAAATGCTATGGAACAACTTGTTACCACTCCCACAACAGGGGAAAGCATACTGGACCTGATCATCACCAACATGGGGACTTTATGCTCTAGACCAGAAGTGTATCCCTCACTGGTAGGATCAGATCTCACTGGATATTCACATCCCGACTCCACCCCCTGCCCTGAAAACCACAGTGAAAAACTTCTGTAAAGCAAATTTCACACTCCTCAAAACTGAGGTGGAATCCTTCAAAGCCCCCGGGCCTGTGGAAAACACGGCCCAGACTGCAGAATCCTTTATAAACGCATTCTATGAACACCTTCAGGAATCCATGGATCATGCAATCCCAAATAAAACCAAGACCCAATCCTCCAAAGGCAGACGTCCTGTCTGATGGACCTCAGCCATAAACAAACAATATAATAGAAGGAGGAAGCTACTACATGATAGAGCAAAATCCCAAAAAGGGAAGGCATCTCTGATCTGTATTAGCAAAAAACTACGGGCACTCATAAAATCATCTAAGGCCAGCTTCGAGAGAAAAACTGCACAGGACACTAAGGATAATCACAAGGCTTTCTTTAGTTATGTTAGGAACCTGGGTGGGAATTCCCAGATATGCTCAGAATTAGTCCAAAATGACAAAAAATACACCGAACCCACAGACATTGCCAACATCCTAGCTGACAGGTCCAGCGCAAACTTCTCCCCCTCTCTCCCCACCAAAAGGGCAAATATCTATCCCAGCAGAGTGCTGCCCCCCTGACATCTCAGATGCTCAGGTAAGAGCTGCCCTCTCCAAAGCAAAAATCACATCATCGATGGGACTAGACGGTGTCCCAGGCTGCGTCCTACATGCTTACTACAGGATATGTACCCAAAGAGTGGCGTACAGCAACAGTGGTCCCTCTCCACAAAGGTGATGCCTCAACGGATCCTGGAAACTATCGCCCCATAAGCCTGACTAGCTTGGTCTGCAAAGCTATGGAAAGGATCATCATGGACCTCATAAATAAAGATATTGGGGACCTACAGACACTGGATCCTACCCAGTTCAGCTTTGTTAAGGGCAGATCCTGCCTCTTAAACCTGGTTGATTTCTTTGAAACTGTCACCAAGGCCATTGGAGGGAAGGTGGTCCACACAGCCTACCTGGACCTCAAAAGCCTTCGATACAATACCACACTCGGGCATTATAGATAAGCTCACCAGCTTAAATATAAACCCCTATGTCACTAGATGGGTTGCAAACTGGCTCAAGGACAGAACCCACATGGTTAGAATTACTGGAGCCATGTCAGACTCCAAACCAGTTACAAGTGGTGTCCCACAAGGCTCAGTCCTGGGACTTCTCTTGTTCGGTATATATTTCTCGGAGGTACAGGCCAACACGGAAGGACTGTGGCTGACCAAGTTCGCAGATGACTGCAAACTGGGCCATAATCAACTCTCCAGCCGACACAAGCATCCTCCAAAAGGGCCTCACAGAAACAGACAACTGGTGCCAGAGCCATGGCCTCAAGCTAAATGCCAAAAAGTGTATAGTCATCCCCTTTGGCAAAAACAAAGTGCCCACAAATTACCACATAGGTGGTAATCCATTAAGTACAGAAGAAGTAATTAGGGACCTGGGGACCCAAGTTGATAGCAATCTCTCATTTGACAACCACGTGGCCAAAGTGGTTAGAAAAACATTTTATATAGCCCACCTAATCATGAAGGGATTCACATCTAGATCAGGGGAGGTCATCGTGCCTCTTTACTCATCCCCTCATCAGGCCCATAATTGAGTACAATGCCCCTTGTGGGATGTACCTTACCAGACACCTACAGCAACTGGAAAGACCCCAAAAGTACCTCACCAAGAGGATCAAAGGGCTCAAACAGATTCCATATGCTGCCCGGTTAAAGAAACTCCAGCTCTACTCAGTGGCATACTGCCTGCTCTGAGGCGATGTGTGCCTGACGTATAAAGCCATGTCCAACCCGGAATTAATGGACATGCTGCACCTCAGAAAATTCAAATCCCATTCAGCTACGCGCTCGAGAGACTTGAACCTCAGCACTGAAATAAATAGGACATGCTGGAGGGACAGATTCATAACCCAGAGGCTCCCTTCACTCTGGAATAAAATCCCAGTCCAGGTTAGGCAGAGTCCCTCATTGACTCTCTTCAAGAGGAATCTTGATGAGTGGATGGGAGATCGTAGATTTACCCCGGGTATCACTTCTGTGTCACTGTTAGACAGAGGCACAGTATACTAACCTCGAAAAAGGGCATAGCAAAATTAATTTAAAATGGGTGGCGAAAGCCAAACACACTCTGGCTAGGCTTATAAATGTCCTAGGGCAGATAGCCTAGTATGAACCTATGAACATGATAACCTGACGCACGTGATTTGATTCTGGGAGGTTGCTATGAAATTCGTATTTTATGGGGGGGAGGGTGATGCATTTAAGTTTCAAATGTTTGAGTGGCAAGTTGTGATTTACATGGAGACTTGGAAATTTAAAAAAACAAAAAAAAACAAACTTACAATAGTTCGTTGCCTGAGGTTGGATGCTTCCCCTGCAACCAGACATTATTGGCTTACTGTTTATGGGGGGGGGGGTTGCTGTTGTGGTCTGTTGGTCTGCATGCTGTGAGTGAACCGATGGCTGATTCTATTGAATTGTTTTGCAGTTTAAAAAGGTAAATGTTTTGTGGTTTGTCTGATTTAAACTTGCAACCCTGCTCGCATCATGGTGCTGAGAGAACTGTTTCGGTGGCTTAGGCATAACTGTTGGTAATCTAGTTGCTGCGCATGAGCAGTAACAACTGTGGTTGGGGATTTAATGGTTGAATCGGCAGTTCATTTCAGTGAGCACTTCCGTTTGATTGTGTGGGCTGACAGACTACTTTAACTTACCATGCACGTTACGAGGGGGCTGGATCATTTTGCAGAGGAATCGGTACCTCCAGTAAATTATATAGCTTGGTTTCTTCAAAAAAAAAAAAAAAAGTATAATCTTTAAAGCTGTTATTCCATCATCATTTTGACCATTTCTGTGAAGTCTGTGCTAGTCTCCGATAATACCACATGGTGCTCTGGGACCAGTATCAGTTATGGCAGCATCCTTAATGAGCAGATGAATCATCTCTGACATCTGTGCTAGTCTGCAGTAATATCATACAACACTCTGGAACCATCCCGCATTATGGCACTGTCCTTAATGAGCAGAATCGGCAACAACACCATCACTAAAGAGCAAATGGACCATCCCTGTGATGTCTGTGCTAGTCCATGGTACTTCTTACAGCTGTACTTCTCCAAGACGTTAGCATTTAATGCAGTGATACCATTATAATGGCAAAAACACTAATGAATGGGGAGATCAAAAGACATTATCATGTATTGTTTGGATGGAAAATGGGAATGTTACTAAGACTACATTTATTAATTTTTTTTATTTTTATTTATTTATTTTATTTTACATTTGTTAAGACTGATTTGTCTGAATGAGCCGAAAAGGCCCTTTTTCAGCAAAGGCCCGGGGAGAAACACTCCACAAAGAAAAATTACAGATACATTTAGTTATTTAGACATGATCAGTATACACACAAATTACAAATGACATGTTTTTACATGGTATGCGGCACATCAACAGTTACAGTGGAGAGAACAGACAAAAAAATATTAATTTAAAAATAAAGGTAATTAATAGATTTGTGGTGTACAGCTGAAATTTGGAACACGCTCTAGGGACCACAATAAACAGGACACGCTGGAGGGATAGATTCCTGTCCCAGAGACTTCCTATACTCTGGAACAAGCTATCCATCTATGTCAAGCAAAGGTCTTCATTAGCACTCTTCAAGAAAAATCTTGATGAGTGGATGGGAAATAGGAAATACACCCCAGGGATCACTTCTGTGTCTCTGCTCGACAGTGGCACAGGAAAATAACTTTCTTGGGTGGCGTAAGCCATGGAATCTTGCTGGCTAGGCTAACGTAGGCCGTTGGGCTGATAGCCTAGTGCCTACCTATGAACCTATAATACATACATAGTGCACAGGTACAGTACATACATTTTAGATTAGTCAGTGTTTGTGAGTAAGATTGAAAACTATTATCAAGTACTCTAGATTTAGTATGTATACCTTATCCGCTTTAACTAGCCTGGGGAGCACTGTCAACTTTGCTTGAGATGTTGCCTGATGAGGTCTTTAAAGGAGGCTTTGGATGATGTGTTTTGAATGCTAGTGGGGACAGAATTCCATTTTTTAGCCACTGAAATACTATATAGCGCATCTCCAAAGCTATTGTAGCTGTTGGTGACTTCTAGTAGTAGTTTGCTTGATGATCTAAGAGGCCTTTTGGCTGAGTGATGTTGTACTAGGTTTTTGAGGGCAGGACACTTACTGGGGAGGTAACATAGAATGACAGAGGCAGAGCTGATTGTAGGTTAGGAGGGTGGGCAGTTCAAGCCAGTGGTGCTGTCTCAAAGCAGTACAGTGATGAGTTCTATATGAGCAATTTGCAGCAAAGCGGGCAATTCTGTTATAGCAGGCTTCCATTTTGCTTAGTTCAGTTTTGTTGAGATTAGTGAGAATGGGAGATGCACAGAGTAGGGTGGATAGAAGTTGGGAACGAACAATGGCTGACCTTGTGTTGTTGGTAAGAAATGGTTTGATACGGTAGAGTGATCCTAGTTTGGCATGTACTTTCTTAATAGTTAAGTTGAGATGACTATCAAATTTTAGGTGGGAGTCTATGGTTATTCCCAATAGCTTAGCCTATGCCACTGGAGCGATTGGAGTAGCATTTGTGGAGTGGATAGTGAATTGACTGTTATCAGTGTTTTTGTTAGAACTGGTTATAATCATAAGCTGAGTTTTCTTTGGACTGAGGATAAGTTGGGCTGTGGTAAGGTAGTTTTCAACGTCAGAGAATGCTAGTTGAGTTGTTTGCAGGAGGGTGGGAATGTTTTGTGCAGCACAGATTAAAGTAGTGTCATCTTCATACTGAATGATAGATGCATGCTGTGTGGAGATATGGAGGTCATTTGTGAAGACTGTGAATAGTAGTGGTCCTGACAGAACCCTGTGGGACTCCTATAGTTATGGGCGGCTGAGAAGAGAGAATTTTCCCATTTCACAGCTTGGTACCTGTCAGTTAAGTAGCTCTGGAGGCAGGTAAGAGTGGAATTTGATAGGTGATATTGGTTTAGTTTGTTTAGCAGGATTTGGTTTGAGACTGTGTCAAATGCTTTGGACATACCCAAAAAAAGAGTTGACACCTGTAGACCTTCATTTTTGAGACAGTTTACTGTGTCTGTGAAGCAGAGGAGGGCTGTAGTGGTACTATGGGCAGGTCTGAAACCATGCTGAGTAGGTGACAGGATGTTGCCAGAGCCCACCAAGACAAGAGAAAAAAGTAAGTATTACTTTACAAATCTGAACACTTGAAACAAATTATTGAGGTCTAATGGCTTACCAGCAAGCAGAATGTAATTGCTGAAGAGCACTTGTGTCCTGGTAGGAGACTAGAAATTTAAAGATGGTTCCATGCTCAGCAGGATTCTAATATAGACTTAGTATTGGGGGAGGGAGATAGCACAAGGGGTGAAAACCAGATGGAATGCAAAGAAACCAGAGAGGCAATCAGTGAAGGCCTCAGAGGGGGTAAGTAATAATTCAAACTACCTGTAAAGTGAGGGAGAGGAGACGGCAAAGTTTATTAAGGTTGGGAGTGTGTCTTCACATTGACTTTCTGATTAGTAACCAGTCTGTGCACAGATTAGAGTAGGGAGATACATTAGCAATGAAGGGGAATGTACAGAGATGCAAATAAACAGGTGGGCCTCCAAGTGATACAAACTAAGGCAGAAAGCACTGAGAGGGCTGCTTGATGGTTAATTTAGTCACAGGGATCTGAATTAAATGTATACTGTCTATTGGACAGTTAGGATTACTGTACTAGCTGGGGGGAGGACACAAGGCTACAACAGTCAGTTTTATTAGCAAGCTGAGAACTACTAAGAAATACTGCTAATGTAATAGCTTCACTCTCATAAAACATACAAGTAGAATGCCTGGGTGGACTGACCCTGCTCTTGAGGCTCAAAATGTATATCCTTGTTTAGTTTGCAGTAATGATTCCTTCTTATACTGTATGGGTGGAGTGGTAGCTGCAGACTGCAGATTTGCTTGAGTGTGCTTCTGCTCTTGAGGCTCAAAATGTCTATCCTTGTTTAGTTTGCAGTACTGATTCCTTCTTATACTGTATGGGTGGAGTGGTAGCCGCAGACTGCAGATTTGCTAGAGTGTGCTCAGCAAGCAGAATGTAATTGCTGAAGAGCACTTGTGTCCTGGCGTGAGACTAGAAATTTAAAGAAGATTAAATCAGATGCAGATAAATAGCATGTCAGTTATCAAAAGTGTTGTCCTCAAACTTAAGCATATTTTGAATTTATACTCATAAAAATAATCAGCAAAGAGTTTCCTCTAAAGGGAAAGACTGACTGTAAAAGTGTTGGGTGTTATATTTGCATGAGGTTTCATTGTGCTGTGATGCAATTTATATTGAGTTAACTTCAGCATTTTACAGGGTCATACATATAACATTGCTTAATAAATGAGTACAACTAGGAATTGATGTACTCTCTAAGATGGATAGCTGCATGGTTTTCTAATAGGACAAGTATCATACAGCAACTGGACAGGTAAAAATCTGTGGTTTCAGTCAGGGTGTCCCACAGGGTTCTCTCTGTTCTAGGTCCTTACTTATAGGAGGTTGAAAGTTATGGGCACACTGGTGGATGCATTACTCTGTTAAAGTGGTAACCCCACTAATTGTTTAGGATAAATAATTCCCTAGTTCTTCAGACGTTGCCTCAGTCACTTATGGTTTGTATGCATATGGAGTTAATTATTTAGAGTTTAAGGGTAGTGTCAGAGTTCCTGCTAGGGTTCTAGAGGGAGTGGTGTGCGGTCCATAGAGCAGCAGTTTCATGGTCTGGAGAGCAGTCGTGTGTATAGTGGGGCCTTGTCGTATCATTGTACATTCCTTTCTTGGGTTTGCAGGATAGGTTGCCCTTGAAGATGGTTTGGAAGGTGTTGTGTATTTTGGATGCTTACATGTCCTTTTCTTTCTTGCAAATGGGGTCTTGGAATGTTGCGGCTGTAATTTGGAATAAGTGGTTATCAGGTGGAGCCTTCTCATTACTATTAGAGGGTTTAATTTTGTACTTTTCTTTGTAGATGTTGGTGTGATGAGTATCAGTTGTGGTGATACAGTGAATTTGCAGCTGATGGAAGCAGTGGCGAGCGAGGAAGTTACACATAGGGAGCACATGTGGGCAACAGTTACTGACGGAAGTAAGTGGATTTCAAAGTTGTTGAGTTTGGGTAGATGATTTTACACTGCTAGTCAGAGAAGGACAGGCATTTGAGTTTGTGATATCAGGGTAACTGGTTGTACAATTTGTTCTAACAACTGTTTAGTATTTTAGATTAACATTGAAAGTTGTCCCAGCTTTTGGGCATTTGCATGCAATAGTAAGGGAGCAAGGCCATTGGCCATAGGTAAGGGTTTGATGGGGTGGCCTCCACGTTAAGTAATTATGGTATGTGTGCACATAGAATTTATCGTTTTTTCCCTGCAGATTGCTGACGTGCAGAAGGCATCATGCGGTGGCTTGAAAAGGGGTTTTGAAAGGTGATGCTTTGATAGGATGGACGTTCTTGCCACTTGAATGGGGCGCAAGGAAGGTCTGAGTAATAAACTTAGTAAGGAATGTTAGAGTTCTGTGTTTAATTAGTGAGAGCTGATTTTTGTACTGGTATAGGGGGCAAGTAAGGAAGAGGTAGGCAAGGCAGCCAAGGGGAAAACTGTCAGGGACGATTTATGGAGAGTGTGGGGATCCCACGGGATAAGTAGAGTCACGACATTCATAGAAGCACAGGAACTTATTAGGCTACAGCTTTTGCAAGCCAGTGAAGTTCCATCCTTGCCTCTTGGAACCTTGAGTGGTCGTATTCACTCATCCAGTTGTTTGATCTGTATGTGGGGGAAGGGCCAATGAGGTGTTTGACAGGATACTGGAGTTTGTTCCTAATGGGTGGTATCTTTGGGGTGACAAATTTGTCCCTGAGTAGGTAGTGTTAATGTTACATATCAGGTTAAGGTTTTGCAGAATAGCACAAGGATCATTTCACATTTTGCTTGGGGTTTTGTTTTAGTTACTCATCCAGTTGTTTAAACAGTATCGGGGGGGGGGGGGGGCAAAGTTGAGCTGTTCTTTGACAGGAGGCCTGAGTGGTTTCTAATGTGTGGTTGGGGTGATAAATTTGTTCTTTGAGTAGGTGGGGTGATTGCCATTTGGTAATGAGTGCACTGGTGGTGTTTATGGTTGGGCACGTAGATTACTTCATTGTTGGGCTTAGGTGACTTTTCAGGAACTATGTCAAGGGGTTCTGGTTCTGGATCTTAGTGTTAGGGCATTAAGGTTTTGGAGTTAGTCTAGTCCCTGCAGTAATCAGGTTACTGTACATCCAGAGCTGTGTAGTTTGGTGGGCTAGTGTGAGATGCTATAGTTGACAAGGTCCTGGGTTCGAGACTTAAGGGTTTTCTTTGACCAGCCTGCAGAATTGTGTTCAAGAGGTTATAGTTTCTGTGGCACTTGTTATGGCTATAGGTTGTCATTCCGGAAAGGTTGAGCCATGGTTAGTGGCTTGAGAGAAGCGGAGTAAAGGAAATGTATTCTCCTGGAGTGGAGGTTCTGGTTGTACAGTGGGGTCATGGGTAATTCTACTTTATTTAGTTTCATTAAGGTGCATTCCAGTGCTAGTAGGTCAAGGTGTGGGGTTGATGACGGGGTTCTAAGGTATTTTACAGATGATGGGTACACCGAATGATGTTTGGCCTAAGCCCTCCCTTTATGGGAGGTCGTTGGTTGAACAATTTTGGGTAGAAGGGAGGGGGGACAGCCTGGTCAGGCTCGCTGGATGGTGAAGAGGGACAGGCTTACCCTCTTCTGTTCCCATTCCGGTGTGTGGAGGTTTATTCCAAGGATTTGTGGAAAGGAAATGAGCAGCTGGAGGAAGTTTGCTGAATAGGTAGGCAAATGGAGGTAAGGATGCTGCTTATTTGATTGGTAATTTGATGAATGGTTTATGAAGTGAGATGGGACGCTGCTTCATAAAGTAAAGTAAACGAGCAAAGGTATGGATGCTGCTTACTGGGCAGGATGAGCAGGTACACTGTCCTAATTAACATTACAAGGAGGTTTATAAGTAAAGTAAGCGAGCAAAGGTATGGATGCTGCTTACTGGGCAGGATGAGCAGGTACACAGTCCTGATTAACATTACAAGGATGTTTATGCTGTGTTTAGAATCAACTATACTATCTCCAGTTGTAAATAAAATTGGTAATCAAAGTTATGGAAGTTTAATAAAGGTCGTTAAATGTAATTTGGTGTGATGTGTTTATTGAAGGGGACTGGGACAAATGAGGTTTGGTAACAAATCAAGTTGTCCTGGGACATCTTCAGAAGGGGTTAGGGCTGATATATTAATGGGAGTTCAGTGGGTGGGGGAGATGAAAGGGTTAAATGGAGGGAGGGATGATTGGGAGGAAATGAGACAAGGGTGGGGAGGGGCTTAAGGGGTTTAGACAAGTGTAGATGGGTAAGTAATCACATTTTGGCGTGAACTTGCTGCCCTCCCTCCCTGTTTTGTTGGCGGTTTGGTGTCGATTTTGGTTATGTTAGTTGGGGTAGGTGGAGAAGAGGGACAGGCTTGCCCTCTTCTGTTCCCCCTCCGGTGTGTGGAGGTTTATTCCAAGGATTTGTGGAAAGGAAATGAGCAGCTGGAGGATGTTTGCTGAATAGGTAAGCAAACAGAGGTAAGGATGCTGCTTATTTGATGAATAGTTTATGAAGTGAGATGGGACGCTGCTTCATAAGTAAAGTAAGCGAGTAAAGGTATTGGACACTGCTTACTGGGCAGGATGAGTAGGTACGCTGTCCTGATTAACATTACAAGGAGGTTTACAAGTAAAGTAAGTGAGCAAAGGTATGGACGCTGCTTACCTGGCAGGATGAGCAGGTACGCTGTCCTGATTAACATTACAAGGATGTTTATGCTGCTGTGTTTAGACTCAACTATACCATGTCCAGTTATAAATAAAAATTGGTAATCAAACTTATGGAAGTTTAATAAAGGTCGTCAAATGTCATTCGGTGTGATGTGTTTTATTGAGGGGGACCGGGACAATTAGTGTTAGCAGTTCTAATGGCAGTCAAGTGTTCTTTGACTCTGTCTGGCAGTTTTCTTGATGTTTTTCCAACATAAAAGCAAGTGCAGGCAGAGCACACTGCAGCATATACTACTGAAACAGTATGACAATCAAAGTGTCTTGGAAAGCGTATGGTATATGTTAGATGTTGAAAGGTGTATTGTGGACCAATAAGGATGTGAGGACATATAACACAATTGTTACAGTTTATTTCTCTGTTGACTTTTCTGCCTGGTTTTCTTTGTAAGCCATGGGGCGGGTTTAGATTTAATTTTGATGGAACGCTTTGGTGCATGGTGGTTAAGGATTGTTAAGAATTTTGCGTTAAAGTAGTTTGTTGCTTCATGAAGTGGGAGGTATTTTATAGGTGACCAATCACATTCTTTTAGTTCAGCTTAGAAGTTATTGGGGTTAAAGTTTCTGTTGCTTCTTATTGTTTTATATATGGTTGGGTTGTGTGAGCTCAACCTTTGCCTGATTATGTAAGTGAGAGAATGGTCACTTACATCGTCAGGGAGGGTCCCTACATTATAGAGTTGTTGGTGATTATTTATTAGAATCCAGTCTAGGATGGATTCTTTGTTATTGGGTTTATTAGTTCTGGTTGGGGAGTTAATTGTTTGTGAGAAGCCATTAAGGTTAATATAGGAGGTTGGTGATTCAGTAGAGAAGTCTTTCCAGTCTATATTAAAGTCTACAAGGATGAAATTAAGTTTGGGTAGAATGGTAGAAGTTGTTGACAGAGTCAGAAATGGAGATCAGAGTTGAATCATCTGTGTACTGAATGATAGAGGAGAGGTTACAGGCAGTGTGTAGGTCATTGGTGAAGAGATTGAAAAGGAGGGGACCGAGAATTGAGCCTTGAGGAACACCAGTCTGAACTGCCAGAAAGGGAGAGAAGGAATTTAGCCATTTAACTGCTTGTAGGGGTTGGCCAGGTAACTTGAGAACCAATTAAGAGTGGGGATGGAAATGTTCAGCTGAGAAAGTTTATGAAGGAGAAGTTTGTGAAAGACAGTATCAAAAGCCTTTGAGAGATCTAAGAAAATGCAGGACACGAGTTTGTTATTGTCTCTGGCCTCAGCTACTTTATGTGAGAAGGATAAGAGTGCAGTGTTAATACTGTGTTTGGGTCTGAACCCATGCTGGGTGGTGGTTAAAAGATTGTTTTGAGTAAGCTGAGAAAGTAGTTGAGAATAGATACACTTTTCAAGAATTTTGGAGAGGGGAGAAAGAATAGCAATGGGACAGAAGTTACATGGTTCTGTGGAGTTACCTCTTTTATGTAGTGGGATAGTGTAGTATTGCTTCCAAACAGAGGGGACAGTGGATTCTTGGATTAAGCGGCTGATTAGAATGGTGACAGGAAGGGCAATAGAGTTAGTAGCAAGTTTCAGGAATTGGGGAGGTAGGTTATCACGGGCAGGAGAACAAGGTTTGAGTTTACTGAGGAGAGTTTTAATATAACTAACAGAGACAGGTTTGAGCATGAAGGGGTCTGAGAGGTTAGTGGAGTCAGATCGGGGATGTGAAAAAGGTGTGGGCTTGGTAGTGGAAGTAGTAGAACTGGAAGTGGAATTAGAGGTAGGGCTGGGGTTGTTGGTGGTGTTAGGTACTAGTTTAGAAATGGTATCAGTGAGGTAGTGATTTAAATGGATGGCGGTATCCGAGGGTGAATGATTGGGAAAAGGGTTGGGAGTTGTGGGTGAGCCAGGTTTGAGAAGAGTTTTTATGGTTGTCCAGAACTTCTGGGGGTTAGAAGTATGCAGAGATTGGTCAGAGAAGTGAAAGTTTCTTTTGTCCTGGTTGACTCTCATACTGTTTCCAAGTGGCATCTCTTTTATGCATAAGATGGATGGTTTCTTTGGATAGCCAGGGGGCATGTTTAGCTTTGACTTTTATTTTCCTGATGGGGGCAAGAGAGATGAGTATGTTTAGGAATGCCTGGTTGAAGTAGCTAACGCGGGTCCCCCTTT
>NC_056731.1:466552607-466608131 GCF_019279795.1 Protopterus annectens
AAACTTAAACTTTCCCTTTAAAAGTTTGCTTTAAACATTTACCAGTAGTACTTTAAGGCTTAGTGGTCTATAGTGTTGGCATCCTTAATGGACTGTGACTACAGTGATTGGTTTCCAGACACCAGGCACAAAACCAGTTATCAAATTTTGATGACAGAAAAAAAAAACAGTAAAACTGGAGATAGTAGGTATACTAAAACAGCCCATGAACTTAAGTTAGCATCTAAAGTGACTGTTAGAATTTCCTTGTGTTCTGACTGAAGAGTGCTTCTCAATCTGAAAATATAGCGTTGCCAAGTATATTTTTTGGCATTTTACCTTTTCATAGTTCTGTACTGTCTTAATTTTTGCTTGACTGAAATATTTATATATTTGCTGGCATTGTTTTCTGATTTGTTCTGAAACTGCCCCCCCCCCCCCCCGCAATTCATGTGGTGTTCTTAAAGTTGGTAAAACTGGTCTAACAACTTTTGTGTTATCTGATTGTTTCAAGGCTTGCTAATTTAAAAATAGCTCCTGTTTGTAAATTCCTGCATACCACTGTTAGAATCTCCTTGTGTTCTGACTGAAGAGTGTTTCTCAAACAATCTGGAAATATAGCGCTGAGAAGTATATTTTTTGCCACTTGAACTTTTCAGAGTTCTGCACTGTCTTAATTTTTGCTTGACTGAAATATTTATACATTTGCTGGCATTGTTTTCTGTTCTCTGATTTGTTTTAAAACTGGTTTTCTCCCTCCTTCGCACCCTATTCCTGTGGTGTTGTTATAGTCGGTGGCTTTGCAGTTGCGCACCCCTACTGTAAATTTGATCTGGGACGCTCCACTCAGTCTAGTATTCATTTTACCTAATACAGAGAGAACATTTGAGAAGGCCAACCCACTCAGGTTCTTAACCTTGAATTATCTTCTGCTCCTCCTTTCTCCCTTTACACTTTACTACCAAAAAAAAAAAAAAAAATGTAGCAACTGCCTCGTACACTGACAACCCTCTCCTCTTACCTCCCAACACTCAGACTTTTGAGAGATGCACTTATATATCCAAATTGGAAGCCACACACTCTCCAGCCAAGACCAAAATAGCTGGTCAAGAGGAAAAGGTCAACACTTGTACCACACCACATGAAACACATAGCCCTCCAGAACTCACACCAGCAATGCCTTCACATAAAAACACAAACCACGTACCGACCATCGCTGGGGCTCTCAATAAAAATCTACCCAAACAGCAGAGACCTCCAAGGCATAAACGCACTCGACCACCACAACACAATATTAATCACGAGACACAACTCACCTAAACAGTGTGCCACTCAACCAAAGCCCCGAAGGCAAAACAGCATGCCCAACACACTAGTCATACCCACCCGGAGCAGTAGAGGCACACTAATGTCCCACTCACTAGGTTGAATAAGGAGAAAGTAACAGTCAGCTGCCTGTAAGGAGGCAGGATTCACCACATAATGCACACACTCAGGTCCCTCAACAACAGGTACAAAATGACATGTGGACGTGAATGACCTGAGACGTACCTCCCTGGACTACATGAAAAGAGACATGGAGGAGCTCTCGGATTATATAGCCCAGGCGTGTATGACCCTAGCCCTGAGCATCCTACCATCACCCAGAATGATACCACAGTACAAGCAGAAAATTACTGATTTCAACAAGTGGCTACGTTTCTGGTGTCATTTTAAAGCGATCCAAGATCTGTCTGCCTGGGATGACATAACTGACAGACCTTGATGCTTTGCCAGAGATAGCCTGCATCTGTCACCCCTGGGCTTTCGGATACTGGCCAATGCTCTTACCACCCTTTATAGTGCCCTTTCTAGGCAGTGTTCCAAAGACCAAATTACTACCGTTACAGCTACAAACAAATGCAATCTAAAGGACGTGCTGCTCAATGCTAGAAGTCTAAATCTCAAAATGCACTCGCTAGAAGTACTCCTTAAAATGGAGAACATCGACATTTGTGCTGTAACAGTGACCTGGTTCAAGGCAGCAGAAAGCACCCCTGCACTACCAGGCTATAACTCATTCCACACCTTTCGGCCCAAGAACTTGGACTGAAGCTCCAAAGGTGGTGGTGTTTCCATATTCATAAAGGATGCACACACCTCCAGACTGGTAGTCCAACATAATGCATCTGAGATACTTCAGGTGCAGCTAACACTGGGTAAGTCAGCGATTCATGTTGTAGCCTGCTATAGGTCCCCAACCATGTCCAAAGACTCACACTCCACATTCCTAAGCACCCTGGAGAATATTAGGGTCCAACCTGACACTCTCATGCTGGGTGACTTCAACTACCCCTCCATTAACTGGGAAAACTACTCATGCACCAATACACTTGCCCAACTTTTCCTGGAATTCATTAATTCCAATGCCCTGGAACAGCTCGTTCTTACCTCCACTAGAGGTATCAACTTCCTTGACCTGGTCATTACTAACATGGGCGACCATTACCCTACACTAATAGTCAACCCCCATAGTGCCTTTTTTAGGCAAGGCTCAAATTCTAAACCTACCACCCTAGAACACAACAAAGAAAAAAAACTAAGGGTAATGCTGCTCAATGCCAGAAGTCTCAACCTTAAGATGCACTTTAGGCCCTTCTCAGTATGGAGAACATCGATGTCTGTGCTGTGACAGAAACCTGGTTCAAGGCTCCTGAGAGCACCCCAGCACTATCAGGTTTTACCTCATATCATGCGTTCCGGCCCCAAAATCGGACAATACCAAGAAAGGAGGGTATCCATATTCATCAAGGACACCCACACCTCAAGATTGGTGGCAACGCCGCGATGCATCGGAAACCATCCAGGTGCAATTAACCATAGGCAAGACTGCTCTGCAATTTGTAGCATGTTACAGGCCACCCTCGCAAACTCAGGAACCTCACATGGCTTTCCTGAAAACACTGGAGGGGATAAATGTATCTCCGAACACCATCATACTAGGAGACTTCAACTACCCTAATATAGACTGGGAACACTACTCAAGCCCAAACACTCTAGCACAAAAGTTCCTGGAATTCATAAACTCAAATGCCATGGAACAACTAGTCACCATCCCCACAAGAGGAGAAAACATACTTGATCTCATCATCACAAACATGGGAGCACAATGTTCAACACCGGAAGTTTACCCCTCACTGGTGAGATCAGATCACAAACTAATCTCGCTGGAGGTCCTCATCCCGCCCCCCCCCAAAAAAAAAAAACCACAGTAGTACTTCTCGGCTGACTTCACACTTCTAAAGACTAGTGTGGTCTCCTTTAAGGCCCCCGAGCCGGCGGTAAACATTACTCAAACCTCTGAATCACTTACAAATGCCTTCTACCAGCACCTGCAGGGCTGCATGGATCAGGCAATCCCAAGCAAAACACAGACTCTTTGTACCAAAGGCAAGCGTCCAGTCTGGTGGACCCCAGCCATAAACAAACTCTACAACAAAAGGAGAAAGCTACTACAAGATAGAGCAAAATCCTTAAAGGTAAGACACCTGATCACTATAAGTAAAAGCTAAGAGCTCTCATAAAATCATCCAAAGCTAATTTTGTGAGAAAAATAGCTAAGGACTCTAAAGACAACCATATGTCATTCTTTAGCTATGTCAAAACCTAGGAGGAAACTCCCAGATATGCTCAGAATTAGTTCAAAATGATGTGAAGATTACTGATCCTACAGACATTGCCAACATACTGGCTGACAGGTTCAGTGCAAACTTCTCCCCTCCCCAAAAGGAGAGATATCTATACCAAATGATTGTAGCCCCAAACATCTCTAACGCCCAGGTGAGAACTGCTCTCTCAAGGCAAAGAACACAGCATCCATGGGACCTGATGGTGTACGGCTGTGTGCTCCACGAACTCAATGAGGAATTAAACCCGCAGTTAGGACAGCTGTTTAATCTTAGTCTCACCTCCGGATCGCATTCAGGGAGTGGCGCTGGCGACTGTGGTCCCACTTCACAAAGGCGGTGCCTCCACCGACCCTGGAAATTACCGTCCCATTAGCTTGACAAGCCTTATCTGCAAAGCCATGGAGATTCATAATGGATCTCATAAATAAAGACATAGAATTTGCAGACTTTGGATCCAACCCAGTTTGGCTTTGTCAAAGGCAGATCATGCCTTTTAAACTTGGTTGACTTTTTTGAAACAGTCACCAAGGCCATTGTGAGGGAAGGCAGTCCATACAGCCTACCTAGACCTGGCGAAGGCTTTCGATACAATACCCCACTTTCGGGTATCATTGAAAAACTCATCAACTTAAATGTAAACCCATACATTACAAGATGGGTTGCAAACTGGATGAGTGACAGAACCCACAGGGTCAGAGTTGCTGGCGCCATGTCAGACTCAAAGCCTGTCACAAGTGGTGTCCCACAGGGCTCAGTCCTGGGCCCACTCTTGTTTGGCATCTACTTTTCTGAAGTACAAGCAAACACAGGAGGTTATGGCTGACAAAGTTTGCAGATGACTGCAAACTGGGCGCCGTTTCAAAACACATCTGACACAGATATCCTTCAGAAGGGTCTCACAGAAACGGATAACTGGTGCCAGAGCCATGGCCTAAAGTTAAATGCCAAGAAATGCATAGTCATACCCTTCGGGAAAAACAAGGTTACCCCTAGCTACCATATAGGTGGCAATTCACTGATCACAGAAGAAGTTATCAGGGATCTGGGGACCCAGGTTGACAGTAGCCTTTCATTCGACACTCATATTGCTAAAGTAGTTAGGAAGACCTTCTACATTGCCCACCTTATCATGAGGGGATTCGCATCTAGATCAAGGGAGGTCATAGTCTCCCTATACTCATCACTCATCAGACCAATGATTGAGTACAATGCCCCATTCGGAATGTATCTGACCCGACACTTGCAGCAGCTGGAGAGGCCACAAAAGTTCCTCACCAAAAGGATAAAGGGCTCAAAAATCTGTCTTATGCTGCCCGACTGAAAGAACTCCAGCTCTATTCAGTCGCTTACCACTTGCTCAGAGGTGACCTGTGCCTGACATACAAGGCCATGTCAAACACAGATTTGATGAACATGCTTCACCTCAAAAAATCTAGATCCCTCAGAGCCACAAGGGCGGGAGACTTAAACCTCGACACGGTTATTAATAGGATGTGCTGGAGGGATAGAGTCATCACCCAAAGACTCCCTATGCTGTGGAACAAAATCCCGGTATATGTGAGGCAGAGCACCTCGCTGGCCTTGTTCAAGAGGAATCTTGACCAATGGATGGGAGATCGCAGATATACCCCAGGGGTTACCTCAGTGTCACTGCTCGACAGAGGCACAGCAAAATAATGGGCATAGTTTCTCCAAACTAAAGGGGTGGCGTAAGCCACAAAACTATGGGCTAGGCTTGTAAATGCCCTCGGGCAGATAGCCTAGTATGAACCTATGAACCTATGAACTCCTCCGTGGTTAGATCTGACCACAAACTAATCACCTTGGAAATCCCCCCCCCCCCCCCCCCCCGCCACAAAGGTAACCACCATGAAAAATTTCTTCAAAGCTAACTTTGGGCTCCTAAAAACAGAGGTGGCTAACTTCATAGCACCCATGCAAATGGAGAATAGTTGCATGACCGCCGAATCATACACCAATGTACTGTATGAACACTTACACAAATGCATGGATCTCGCCATACCCAACAGAACCAAGACACTCTCCTCCAAAAAAGCAAGCCAATCTGGTGGTCACCTGCCATAAACAAACTCTACAACAGAAGAAGGAAACTGATGCAGAATAAGGTAAAGTCCCAAGACTGGAAAAACTCCCTCATCAGCCTCAACAAAAAGTTGAGATCCCTCATCAAATCCTCTAAAGCTAGCTATGAAAACAGAACTGCAGCAGATAGTACAGACAACCACAAGGCCTTCTATAGTTAAGTAAAGAATCTCCACAGCAATGCCCAGATTTCCTCTGAGCTACTGCACAATGGTACCTCCTATACCGAACCAACAGATATTGCCAATATACTGGCCGACAGATTCAGTGCCAACTTTACCACCCCCCCCCCCCAAAAAAAGACCAATCACAACACCAGTAGATTGCCAGGCACCCAGTATTACTACTGCACATGTTAAAACAGCACTGTCCAAGGCCAAGAATACAGCTACTATGGTACCTGACAATAGCCCTGGCTGTGCTCTACATGAACTACAGAGTGAATTGGCACCTCACCTGTGTGCCCTGTTCATTCACAGCCTCACCTCAGACTTTGTCCCTACCAAATGGTGCATTGCTACAGTCATCCCTCTCCACAAAGGTGGAGCGACTACAGACCCTGGGAACTATTGCCCCATTAGCCTGACGAGTCTGATATGCAAAGCTACAGAATGCATCATCATGGACCTAATAAACAAGGATATAGGGAATCTCCAAACTCTGGATCCTACACAGTTTGGTTTTGTGAAGGGTAGATCATGCCTGCTCAACTTTGGTTGACTTCTTTGAGTCAGTCGCTAAAGCTCTGGATGAAGGCAAGGTGGTTCATACAGCCTACCTTGATCTGGCTAAAGCCTTTGATACCATTCCCCACTCAGGAATCATAGAAAAACTCACTAAGCTAGGCATCAACCCCTATATCACTAGGTGGGTTGAAAACTGGCTCACAGACAGAACCCACAGTGTGAAAGTAGCTGACTCCAGGTCAGACTGCTGACTAGTCATGAGTGGAGTCCCACAGGGTTCAGTCCCGGGTCTTCTCCTGTTTGGTATCTACTTCTCTGAAGTCCAGGCCAACACAAAGGGACTCTAGCTGAAAATGTTCGCAGACGATTGCAAGTTGGGAGCTATTATTAACTCCCCAAGTGATGTTGACATCCTACAGAAAGGCTTCACTGAGACCAGCGACTAGTGTCAGAACCATGGCCTTAAGCTCAATGCCAAAAAATGTCATCATCCCCCCTGGGAAAAACCCAGTTCCCTTGAATTACCACATCGATGGTAGTCCACTGAACACAGAAGGCATTATAAAAGATCTGGGAACACAGGTTGACAGCAACTACTCTTTTGAACACCACATTGCAACTGTGGTCAGAAAATCCTATGTGGCACATCTCATTACTAAGGGTCACTGTCTCCCTCTACTCTTCCCTCATTAGGCCAATCACGGAGTACAATGCCCCATTTGGCATGTACCTCACTAGACACCTGCAACAACTGGAGACGCCGCAAAAGTACCTCACAAAGAGGATCCTAGCCCTTAAACACTTGTCCTATAGCGACAGACTCAAAACTCCAACAATTCTCTGTCTCATATTGCCTACTTAGAGGCAATCTCTGCTTAACTTACAAAGCCATGTCTAACCCAGCTCGGTTAGGAATGCTACATCTAAAGAAATCCCAATCCCTCCACACCACATGCTCCAGAGACCTCAATCTCATTACCACAATCAACAGAACATGCTGGAGGGACAGGTTCATAACCCAGAGACTGCCCATGCTATGGGATAAGACTACTCATACATGTCAAGCAGAGCACCTCACTGGCCTTCTTCAAGAGAAATCTTGACGAGTGGATGGGAAGTAGAAAATTCACCCTGGGGATCACTCCAATGACTGTACTCGACAGAGGCACTGGGAACGAAGGTCGGGTGGCACGATGCCAGGGTAATCCTATGGACTAGGCTTGTAAAGGCTCCAGGGCCATTAGCTTAGTACACACCTATGAATGTATGAACCTATGAACAATTACAAGTCATTCTTTAGCCATGATAGGAAACTAAAAAAAACAACACCCGATATTGCTCTGTACATATTCAAAGTGGCACAACCTCTTATGACCCAATAGACATTTCCAATATTTTAGGAAACAAATTTCATTCGGATTTTACCCCAGAGATGGCTATCCACACCCCACATATCCCAGAATTGCTAAAACTCCCATCATCACTAAAGAACATGTACTGAAATTACTTTCCAAGGCCATTTACAACCTGAATAACTTGTGCTAGCTATACTGGAATTGCTTTTACTGACTATTTTGAAGTTGTACAATGATGAACGACTGATAAGTTTTTCTGGTATCTTTAAAATCTGGCAAGTGTTTGTTATGTTCTTTACTACTAAGTTTTCTTAGCCATAAACCCTAGTCAACTCTGAAGTGTGCAACTTTTACCCCCCCCCCCCACTTCTCTGAATATACTATTGTAAAATAACTGCCTGTTGTTGCCTTAATGCTTACCCTAGAATCTCTGCTTTTCTCTTTTTCTAGTCAAACTCTACATTTACCTACACTAGCATACTGCAGCTCCTACAAAATGGTGTCTACGGGATTGCAATTGGCCACCACAGTCTCTAAAAACAAAAACTTTTCTCTCCCAACAATTAAACAGTGTAGGTTACAAATATAACATATTTGTTAAGCTCTCTTACCGTGCTGTGTAACAAAGTGAGTCATCATTTTGGTCAGCCATAGGGCTCTTTCTGCTTTATTTTTTGCCGCCTTCCCCTGTAACTAAATAATGTAAACAAACTCATACATTTGTCCCTCTGACCCTGACTTTTACAGCTATACCTTGTACCTATGTGGCTTTCTAACAATCAGACACAGATTCCTGTTTGAAAGTTTTACTTATTTGTCTGATAAAAACCTTAAAATTGTATACTGTTGGTTTGTCTTTTCTGCTAAAAGTAATTAAAATGAAAGTGCTGAGTGCAGGTTTTAGGACCTTACATTAACCTTACCTGTGCTGTTGTGTGGTTCTGCTCACTCCACTCCCACTCGCTCTGCTCCCCACCCATCCCAAGTATCCTCAAATTTATACTTTCACCTCATTGTCTGGTAACTCTCACAGCACTATAACTTGTGCTCTCACTCTATCACCCACCTTGTCACCAATCTTCCCCTTTTCCCCGGCCAACTTGGACTTCCTCCTCTGTGGCTTTCTTCTCTCACACTTAACTCTTTCACTCCCTAGCACACCTAATATCTTCTCACATACTCACTATTTCCACCCCTTGATACTGTTCCTTCCCTCACACCGTTTATTTTTACCCACCACCCTTCCCTCACACTGCTTATTTCTACCCACCACCCTTCCCTCACACTGCTTATTTCTACCCACCACCCTTCCCTAACATATTTCTTTATATTTTCCCTATAACTCTTCACCTCCTTTTTCCATCACACAATGCTATCCTTACTGCTATTTCTCCCACTTCTAATCTCACTAGCCCTAAGCATTTCCTAACACACTGAGCTACATATCTTGCCCTCTTCCCCCACCTTTCCCTTTCCCAGACTTCTTCCAACATATAACCAATCTCCACTGACTATTGCCCCCCCCCTTTCTGTCTCTCCCCCTTTCAATGTCTTAAATTTAAACTCATGGCCTACCCCACTCTTACTCCTAAGCCCAAACTCAAGTACCCCATTCCCCTTACTGACCACCCTCACCTTTTCCATTTTGTCTTCATTCTTCTGGTTTCTGGTGACATCCATCTCAGTCCAGGTCCCTCCCCACTCTCCACTCCCCCTTCCCCTTCACCTGCTGTCCCCTCAAAAACATCCTCAAATATCTCAAACCTCACATCCTGGCCCTATCAGAAACCTGGCTAAAACCTCATATCAATTCCTCTGAATTTCTCCCACCTCAATACAGTATCTATAGGTCTGACAGGACACCCAAAAAAGGTGGTGGAGTGGCTATCTTGTACTCTGTTTCACTGACACTAACACCTATAGACATTACCCTGCCTAGTTTCTCCCCTGCTGAACTACTGCTCCTAGACTGCCACATCAATAACTATAGAAAGTTTGCTATTGCCTCTGTCTATATCCCCCCAGGTAAAAACATCCCTATCCTTGAACATATACTCTCCTGGATAAACACTTCCATCCCCTATCAAACCATCATTCTTTGAGATGTTAATATAGATTGGAACTCAAAACAACAACCACCAGATTGGAACTCCCTTAATGGTGACTCACCCCAACATTTCATAAACCTGTACGGATTTTAACAACTTATCACTACCCCTACCCACTACAGTAAAAATGCTACTGGTTCCACAATTGACTGGATCTTGACCAACTCACCAAACAACTACTGTAACCCTTCTACCTTCCCTAACTCTGTTAGTGACCATTCTCCCATCTCCATCTTAAGGCACTCTCCTCATCTCTCTAAGCCCCATCTCTACAGAGACTGTAGGAAAATAACTTTTCCCCTGAAACCTTTAACTATAGACTCTCTGCCATCAACTGGTCTTTCCTAAAAATTCTCCTGCTCAATGATGCTATTACTAAATTCAATCACATTTTCCTTGATGTCCTAAACTCCTAAACTCTCTTGCTCCAACTTGCAAAATTAGAATCAAATCTAATTAGCACCCTGGCTCTCCAAAGCTACTCATGCTTTGATGCCTGAAGCTCTATGGAAAAATGTCAAATCACTAAAATTCCCATCTTTCTCCAAGGTTAAAAGCAACTCAGAAATCGTGTCAAAAAAACTTATTTTGGATAAACGCCAATATTTCACTAAATTTCAAAGCTCTCACACAAATGACCCCCAAAAATTCTGGAGTACTATCAACTCCCTGCTCCACACTGGTTCTTCTACCATCCCAAACCCTTTACCCTCTCATTCTCCCTCTGAAACTGCAGACTTACTCAACAAACACTTCACAGACAGCATCTCTAAACTCCTACCCTCCGGTAACTCTGCTCGTCCCAACCTCCCCTTAAATCTTTATGCCCCCCCCTCTCTCAGCCTTTTACCTTGCGACCTGTTTCTACTAAATAGATCAAATCCCTGCTTCTTAAACTAAAACCATGTTCTCCGCCCACTGATACCCCCCCCAATTTCTGAAAATTGCTGCTGACTCTATTGCATATCCTGTATCTATCTTAATCAACTGCTGGATTCAGAAATATACTGTACCGTAAATATGGAAATCCTTCTATACCACTCCTCTGCACAAAGGTGGCAACTCTGTTGAACCCTCTAACTACAGACCAATTGCTATTCTCTCATCGCTCTCTTAACAGCCTTGGAAAATGTATACATACTCAACTACTGTCCTATCTCATTCAAGAAAATCTCATCACCCCCTTGCAACATGGTTTCTGCCCTAAACACAGTACCTCAACTGCCTTACTATCCTTTCCTCAAAAGGTTGCAGAAGCTAGGGACAACCTCCTCATCTCCTGTCTATTCTTTGATCTCTCTAAAGCCTTCGACACAGTGTCTCATCCCATCCTTCTTAATAAAGTCTCAGACATAAACCTCTCTCCTTCTACTCTTGGCTGGTTCCTATCCTACCTTACTGGCAGAAAACAAGCTGTTAGATGGCAGCAGGCTTTCTCACCCTTCCTTGCTGTTCAAACAGGAGTACCCCAAGGCTCCATACTTGGACCGCTCCTTTTCAACATTTTTACCAACAACCTACATTCATCCTGTAGTCTTTCATGCGTAATACAATACGCAGACAACTCTACTCCCTTATCTATCTCCAATACTATCTCTGAACTACAGACACAGAATTCCTTTATCTCTGTTGAAAAATGGCTCAGAAATAATCAAGTAATCCTTAACCCCAAAAAACCCAACTATTTCTCTTCCTACCTCAGACACTCTCTCACCTTAAATCCAACTTTTCTCTTTCCTCCCTAGATGGCACCATCTCCCCTGCCTCACACATCAAACTCCTTGGGGTAATAATTGATAACCAAATAAAATTTGACGTGCACATACAACAGGCCATCAAAAAAAACCCCACCAAAAACGTGACTACTTTATTGGAACAAGAAATTGCTCACTTCTGCCACTAAATGCACTCTTGTGCAGGCATTTCTCTTATCTAGTCTTCTATATACTTCCCCCATCCTTACCAATATCCTAACTAGCTCAATGCAGAAACTGGAACAAACAATAAAATTGCCAGATTTATTATAAACTAACCACTCTTGTCACATCACTGCCTCTCAATAAGCAAATTTTAGTGGCTGGAATTTCTGCACCTTCTCTTACAATTGCAACTCCACATTACCTTTTCCATACTCAACAACACCTCTGCCTGCCCTGCTCTCGCCTCCCATGTTACTCTCTACTCTCCTGCCAGCCTCTCCGGAGTGCTGATCAGCATCTGCTCTCAGTTTATAAACCAAAAAGGAATATTGGCAAACTACTTTACAAACACTCTGTCTCACTAAACTGGAACAAACTCCCTCTCCATATTAGATCCAACCTTTCCTTTTCCTGTTTTAAAAATGAGCTTAAATCCCACCTACTCAACTTGAAATTATGCCGTTGCCTTGACCACACTTAGTCTTAGTCTGTCCTACTGTATAACCTGTTGCATCTCTTATCTTTCTTTATCTATTAGTAACTTCTGCTTAAACTAACCTGCAAAACCTGCAGCTCTACTACTATAGCCCCATCCTTTCTCTCCCCTCTCCTATTCAACCCACTTCCTATCAATGTCTATATATTTTCCCTCTTTTGAACAACAATTATCTTTTTGTTTTTACTCTTATATGTAGTAAATTTACACCACTGCTGTCAGAGCAACCCTTAACGTTCATAATTTTTTCTTTTGTTTTTCTCTTTATAATTAATTTCGTATTTGCATTGTTATTTTTAATAGATTTTGTCCTGTATGTTTATCTTTGCTTATGTTTGCTGGGGCTCTTTCCACTTGGGTCTCCACTGAAAATGGGTTGCTTACTATCAATGCAATGCAAATAGTTCATTATCTTTTCTTTTTTTACATTATTTTGTATTGTGATTGTTATTTAATATTTATATATTGTCACTTTATCTTTACTTACGTTTCCTGGGGCTTTTCCCCTTGGGTCTTCACTGAAAATGGGTTTGCAAACTCAGTTGGACTACCCCGGTTAACAAATGTGAAATAAATAAATAAAAGGCTTCTTCCTTGGGACCTGATAATATACCTGTCTGTTTAACACACAGTGTTAAACAAGCCCTAGCAGAGCCGCCCCTTCAACAGTTTAACCACAGGTTTTGCCCCTGAAGTGTGCTACACAGTAGTGGTGATGCTGATCCATAACGGTGATCCTAAAATTAATCCCGAGAATTAAAAGGTCATTAAAATAAAAAGATTAATTTGGAAAGTAAAAGAATTTAACATATCAAACTAGACCTTTCATCAGTTTCACTTTGTCAGGGGGTCTGTTCTTTTTGATGAGTTTGGTTAACTTCTTCAATAGGGTAACATAAGCTGTTGACAGAAGTCCTCCTGCCCAGATGACTTAACTTGACCAGGCCAAGGCATTTAAGAACATTCCCCATGCCAACATAGTTGGTAAGTTTAACACATTGTACTAGTTCCCTGTGTGGTAACATGCACAGCAAACTAGCTAAAAGATGGACCCCTCACAATAAAGGTGGCAGGAGCCAAGTCAGTAAGTATGAAGGTGACTAGTTGGGATCCTTCTTATTTGACAATTTTTTCTCTGCTCCCAAGACCAAGACCCAGCACCTCTGGGTAAAGATGTTTGCTGACTGCTACAAACTAGGATTCACTGTCTTGTCCTCCTCTGATGCCAAAACCCTTCAGCAAGGACTTAATATTCATAAATACTTGTTATACTAACAATAGTCTCAAAGAAGACCCAAAAAGCTAGAAGTTTGATAAAAACAAAAAAAAAAAAAATCAAATGAACACAGTAATTAGGACTGTTCATAGAAATTTATGCAGGTCTCAAAAACCACAGGGCAGTAGGGGGGAAATGGGAAGAAATCAAATGCCATCTTGGAAGCTGTAGATCAGTGTGTGTGCGGGCATGTGTGCGTGTGTGTATACCTTTATGAAGTTATCTAGGGGCTTGCACAAGTGCATAAATACTGAGCATGTGCAAGTCTGACTACCATTTTGTAGTAAGCTGTTGAGATGTAAGCATGTATGTATTCAAGGTCTGTATGTTAGCCAGTTCGTTTGGTTTTACGATGCTGCTATCCATCCTGATGTGTTTATACATATTAAAGCATCTAAACAAAATACCCCACCTGCTTGTCATCTATGTTAGAGAGGGCCGAGCGACATGGTGTCAGAAGCGGCATGTCTAAAGGACAAAGTCATGGCTAAAACGACTTAAGGCACTTGCTTGGAACTGGTGGAATATACAAGACTGAATCATCCCTATAATGTGCATACTTCGCAAAAAGGGTCAGACATGAATTTCAGATATTAAAACTTGCTGAGCATTATTTCTTATTTGCAAAATATGAAACGAGGCATACAGAACATTCTAAATGACATTCACATAAACACATGTACGATATTGATAAAATATTTGAATTACTATGGAAAATGTTTGAAATAAAGTCTAAATTGCATAAAACAAATAAAATAAGGGGAAATGACTGCATTTTCACAAAGCATATACTTTCGTATTAAGCAAAGATATCAGAGTTATCAGAAGCGTATAGTGTTCGCATGTTTGTGCAGTATTACAGTGAAATTATTTAGCAGAATACAGCCATTACAGACCATATTTCGCAAAGCACAGTACTTCAAAGGGTTTAATGTGCATTTGAATGTTATTACAAGCTCACAGAACAGTTTGTTTGTACATAATTACAAGGGTCATATTTTCAGTGTGTTTGTGTGCATACTTTGTGGGCATGGCAGACAGATTTCGAAAACCCAGTGCACTTGTATTTGACAGTAATATAGCAGAGAACTGGAGACTGTTTGAGCAAGGGTACATAAAGTTGACATTTTCTGATAAAAATGACCATACAAAGGCATTTATTCTGATTAATTTAGTTGTGTAAAAAACATAGAAAGTGAACGTCCATTTGTGCATGCACCTGCTATGTATACAGGAGAGGGGGAAAACCATCATATTGTTGTACCGGCTGAGTCAAGGGAGGACCCCAAATACTTAAAATGTAAATTTAGAGAAATGTGTAACCCCAGATAAATGTTACAATGGAAAGGCACTTATTTTACACAAGGGATCAAAAGCTTGGTGAAACTTTTGCAGCATACATAACTGACTTGAGAAACAGAGCTAAAAAGTGCAGATTGCGTTTAAGGGACGAGTTGATAAAGGACACGTGTGTGGTATAAGATGATGCTGTGAGAAAGAATTTGTTTTGTGACAGTGATTTAACTTTGAAAAAGGCCATTGAGATTTGTCAGATATACGAACTCACGGAAAAGCACACAAATAAGCTTACAAATGAGAATAGCTCTAGAAGGCACAGTGATAAAGCTCATGTTGATAGTATGCAGAATGTTATTAAAAGAAACAGGCCAAAGCACATGGCAGCAACTGTCTTCCCTTCCACATCCACTGGTAAACCCAAGAGCTTTCCAGCAAATTCCAGAGTTTGCACAGTCTCAGTGAAGCATAAGAGTGAGCCATCAAACTCAAAGCATGGGCCCCAACCCAGTTTCATTGCCAACTGTCATAATTGTGGTGGAAGTCATGAATCTAAAAGTGAGAAATGTTTAGCTTTTGGTCAGCAATCCCACAAATGCAATAAGTGGAATCATTTCAAAATGTTTTGTAAATCAAAAGGCATCAATTAGAAAGCTGCAACCCTGCTCTATGTTGATGGTGTGTCAATGCTTTATGAAGCAGTCACTGCAGTAGATTTAAGGGCAAAGGAAATATTTTGTACTGCTCGAATAAATGGCAAACCTATAGAGCGCAAAGTTGGTACAGGTTCCAAGTGCAATGTTATGTAAGCAGCAGCATTTGCTAGTGTGTGTCATGGTGAAAGGCTTCATTTGGCAAGGTGTGCGAAGCTGGTTACTTATGGAGGTGAAGAAATTCAGACTGAAGGCTCAGTAGTGCTTTTATGTTACTCTGCTGGAAGAAGTTACGACTTGCTATTTTATGTGGTCAAAATGCACGTCCAGTCATTATTAGGGCTCAGAGACAGTTTGAAAATGGGACTGCTTTCATTTAATAAGGAAGTCCATCCAGTTAGCTTTAAAAGAGCACTACTCTAATTTTGCCCAGTACATTTTTTCCACCTATGCTGATCTTTTTGAAGACAAACTAGGCAAACTTCCCGTTGTGTACTCCATGAAATTAGACCCAGAGGTCAGTTCAGTTATCAGGCCAGCAAATAAAGTTCCAATAACTATGCAGGACAGAGTCAAAGCAGAGTTAGATAAAATAGTGAGACAAGTTGTGATTTGGCCAGTTGTAACTCCAACTGAATGGGTATCTTCCATGGTGGTAGGACATAAGAAAAACTCAGATGACATCAGAATATGTACTGACCCACGAGATTTGAACAAAGCACTAAAAAGACCTCATCATCCAATGCGCACAGTCAAAGAAGTCGCACCCTTGATGCCAAATGCCACTGTTTTTTCTTAGATGCAGAGAGTTCATTTTGGCAAATTCAGCTTGACAAGAAATCATCATTACTCACTACTTTCAGTACTCCATTTGGCAGGTACAGATTTTTGTGAATGCCATTTGGGATAAAGTCTTTCAATGTGCAACAGAGCAAATTTTTTCTGGGTATCCTTGTGCTATTATAGTATACATACTAGTAGGAGGTCATGGTGTAGCTGAGCATGACAGAAACCTCAGAAAAGTTCTAGAAAGGGCACGTCAAGTGAATCTTAAGCTCAAACCACAGAAATGCAAATTCAGGCTACAAGAAGTTACTTATGTTGGTCATTTATTTACAAGTACAGGCCTACGACCAGACCCTTCAAAGCAAACAGACATTTTTGAGATGCCAGCTGCAGACAATGTTCAAGCCCTGCAACGATTTCTTGGCACGGTTAACTACCTAGGTAAGTTCATTCCACACTTGAGCCAACTTTCAGCACCGCTTAGAGAGCAGATACCATAAAGATGTGTACTGGTCTTGGTTAGTGCAACACCAAAGAACTTTTGAAGTCCAGAAACAGAGAATTGCTAGTCCACCAACTCACAGATATTATGATGTTCACAACCAGTTAAGTTACACTTTTCTGTGATGCTTCAAAATTTGTTCTTGGCGCAGTCACTCTACAAGAGGATCAACCTGTTGCCTATGCATTGGGAACTCTTACCCAAACTGAGATGCAGTATGCCCAGATCAAGAAAGAGCTTTTGGCAATTGTGTTTGCATGTCCCAAGTTCCATGATTATGTTTATGGTAGACCTATCCAGATCGAAACAGACCACCAACAAATGTCATTATATTGAGAAAGCCTATGCATTCATCTCCAGCCAGACTGCAACACATGATGCTGAGATTGCAAAAGTACAATTTCAATCTTGTCTACAAGAAAGGCAAACTTCTTTATCTTGCTGATACATTATCTAGATCACCCAGAAACACCACAGAACAGCATGAGAATGAGAACCTTGATTTTGAAGTCATGGAAGTGTGAAATTTTTCTTCCACGTGTCTTGATGAGCTGAGAGATCACACAGCTACAGATGCAGTTTTACAAAGGCTGAACCCCTTTCTCAACCAAGGATGGCCATATTGCACCCTTATTTCCCATACAAAGATGAGATTTTGTCTGACAAAAGTATCATTATGAATGGTCTGAAAGTAATTGTTCCAAAGTCTTTGCAATAAGAGTACATTACTATCTTGCATCGCTGTCACCCAGGAACTGACTCTACCAAAAGAAGGGCGAGAGGAGTAGTATTTTGGCCTTCTATGTCACTAGACGCAGAGAGCAATTTCATCTTCTTCCATGCGTAACAGTACAAAGCCACATCAACAGAAGGAACCACTTCAGCTAAACCAGATTCCAGAACTACTTTGGTTGACAGTAGCCACCAACATTTTCAAGTGAAATGGTCAACATTATTTGGTTTTAGTAGACTCTTACTCTAATTGGTTCGAGATTCACCTACTTCCTAATCTAGCATTCAGTGCTGTCATTACTAAGATGAAGCATCATTTTGCAGCGCATGGTATTCTGTACAAAGTTATTTCTGACAATGGCACACAGTTTACAAACCAATAGTTCAAAAGATTTGCTGAAGAATGGGACTTTACTCACGTCACAAGTAGCCCTGAGTACCCGCAGTCAAATGGTTTGGTAGAACATGCAGTTCAAAGTGAAAAACAGTTACTAGAGAAATCAAAATGAGATAATAGTGATATTTTCCTGAATCTCTTGAATCTCAGAAATGTTCCTTGTGATAAACATCTTGGTTCACCTTCTCAAAGACTTCTGTCGAGACAAACCAGAACCACATTACCAATCGATAGTCAATTATTGGTTCCATGTGTCAAAACAATAGGTCAGTGAAAACCAATCTGCTGAAGAAGTGCCTAACCCAGACATCCTACTACGATAAAACCAGCAAACCGCTCAATCAATTAAGAAAAGAAGTGGTAAGGATGCAAACGTCCAAAGGTTATGATCAAATTAGTGTTGTGAAGAACATCTGCCCAGAGCAAAGATCATACATTGTCGAATCACAAGGAGCAATCTTTAGTAGGAATCAGAAACATTTGAGTGTCTGAGCCTATAACCACAGCATATAACCTGTGAGGAAGACTCTCAGAGTGAGTTTCCGGTGTTCCAGTTCCAGAGGACATTCCCATTCCTGTGACGAATCCAGAAGATCCTGATACGAGTTGTGCACCAAAGACGGTCTCTGTTGCTAAATTTATTCCAGACTGTTATGTTATGAGATATGGTTGCATCTCTAAGCCCTGTAACAGATATGAAGCAACATGGAAATGAACATTGTGTTTTGTTTCTAATGTTTATAGTAATGAATGTCTAACTATAACATTGTTTTTACGAAGGGCAATCTTTTTAAGAGGGAGGATTGTAGATTAGAATGTGCATGTGTGTGTGTGTGTGTGTGTATACCTTTAAGAAGCTATTCAATTGCTTGCACAAGTGTAAATACTGAGCATGTGCAAGTCTGACTGCCATTTTGTAGTAAGTTGTTGAGATATAAGAGTATATAAGGTCCATCTTTTAGCCAGTCCGTTTGTATTTTATGATGCTGCTATCCATCCTGTGTTTTTATGTATTAAAGCATCGAAAAGAAATACCCCGCTTGCTTGTCATCTATGTTAGAGAGGGACGAGTGACAGAAGTACTGAATAGGGAAAATTATAAATTAAGACAAGAACTATCACTGTTATTAGAGTATAGACGATAGACCGGATCAACAAAAATACTCAAAAAGAAAGATGTGCTAAAAGCAGTGCACAGTATCAGAACAGGTCAGGATCTGTCATGCACTATCACAAATAATAAACTAAAAATATCAGCATAGGCAGGAAAAACTTAGAAGATATGCAGATAAATATTAAGGAAACATACAAAATAAGCAATTTATTGATGACCCAAAATGTTTTATAGAGAATTGTGAAACAAGACAAAAGGAATTTTAACACCACCAAAAAAAAGAAATAGATACATTTTGGAGAAATATCTATGAAGTTCTTGTGGAACATAAAGATGTTGAATGGACAGAAAAGTAGAAGAAAGAATAAGAAGTTAAAAATGTAAAGGGTATGAAATGGGATGAAGTAACATACAGAGAAATTGAAACAAAGTTAAGAAAAGCTTCTTAACAGAAAACCCCAGGTCCACATGCAGTACCTAACTTCTGGCTAAAAGTATTAACATCTTTACATGAAGATGTAGCCATGAGTAAGAACTATTATATGCACACCCTGAACAGACATCAGCGTGGTTAACAGGGAAAAACAATACTCCACCTTAAGAGTGAACATGCAAGCCTTCCAAAAAACTATAGACCAACAATTTGCCTTCAGACAACGTATAAACTATATATTGGAATTGATGCCATCAGAGTTCATAATCATTTAGAAGAAAACTTAATCATGGCAACAGAACAAAAGGGTAATGAAAGAAAGTTGTATGGAATAAAGGATCATTTGTTGTTAAAGTCATAATGGAAAATTGTAAAAAAAGGGGAAGAATCTATGTTTAGCATGGACAGATTACAAAAAAGCATTTGACAGCATCTCACATTCATGGATAAAGGATTGCTTACTGATATATAGGATGCACCCTACACTGACCAATTACAATACAGTGACCATGAAGCAGTGGGAAACCATTTTGCAGGCAAGCCATGATAAAGGACAAGTTATTATCCCAGGGATAAAAATTCAAAGGGGGATATTCTAGGGTGACTCTGTCACTGCTGCTCTTTTGTCTTGCCCTTAAACCATTAAGCGGTTTATTTAGCAGATTAAGTTATGGTTACAGTTTGGCTTCTAGAAAACAACAAAGTATAAAGACTTATCTTCTTTTTGTGGATAATTTAAAACTTTATAGTTCATCAGATGAATGTCATTTGGTCTTGATAAATGTGGAAAAAGCAACATTTAAAGCAGAAAAGCTGCAGCACTAAGAAAATAACAGTCCGGGACAGGAATGTGATATAAATGAACTTGGGCAGGAAGGAATGTATAAATACTTGGGAACTGATGAAGGATCAACAATACAACATGAACAAATCCAAACAAAACTCAGTAAGGAATATTTTAGAAGACTAAAATTAGTAGTGAAAGCAGCCCTGACATCTACAAACAAAGTCCAAGCTGTAAACTAATTTGCTCTTCCTGTTCTGACTTATATTTTTGGGATGACTGACTGCCACAAAACACACGATCAGTTGGACAGGAAAGCAAGAAAAATGCTTGATACTTACCAAATGATGTGAAAAATCATTGTATACCAAGATTATATATTTCACAATCTGAAGGAGGTTTGAGGCTTCTCGAAACTGATTACATGTATAGATCTAAAATCATAAGACTGCATACATATCTGGTGACGTCACCAGATACAAATATAATGATAGTTTTAAAACATGAAGAGAACAAGTCTAAGATGACTTTGATGCTTAGCAGAGCAAAAGCATATTGGTGTCAAGTGGGAATGGAAATCAAACCAGATACAGACAAAAATGAGGCAGCAACTCAATGTGCCACAAAAGAAAGAATGTAAAGATCAGATGAGAAGGCAAGAAATGTGGAAAAGGCATAAATATAGTTGCAGGTACAGAAACCTCCTGGAACAACCTGATGCTGATCAGGATCTGACATAGGAATGATTAAGGAGAGGTGAACGTGGACCAGAAGACAAAAGGTTAGCACTGCCAGCCCAGTACAGTGGACTACATACATGTTGGTTTACAAAGTCCATTGAACATGTTGGAGAAACAGACAAATGCAGGTTGTATAAAACAGAATAGGAAGCAGTCGTACATCTTGCTGCTGAGTGTGATACAATAACGGCAGAGTGAACTGTATGTACTGAAATGTATAATAATGTAGCAAGACTGTTGCACTGGAGATTGTGCAGACATTATAATACTGAAGTAACTGAGAAGCATTGAAAACATGAGCCACAAAGCATTATAGAGAATGATAAAGTTTACAGCATAGGGGATCACACATTACCAACAGTTCAAAAAAAAAAAAAAAAAAAAAAAAAATATATATATATATATATATATATATATATATATATATATATATATACACACACACACACACACACATACACGAGAAAAAACAGAAACAGAAGTCCATGAAAGGAAGATAAAAGTAGCACTGATCATTGAAATCCTACACCTGGTGATTACAATGTCTTGCATATAGAGACACATACAGTTACCAAGTTTTGCAGGCAGAAACGAGGGCAATGTGGTACTCAGGCAGTTCCAACAGCAGCAGGAGCAATAGGTGTCATAAAACATAAACTTAGAGTCACATTTAGATATGCTACTGATACATTTAACTCTGTATGAATTAGATGAGGAGTCCATTCTAGCCACATTCCTGGTGTTGCAAGTGCAAGGTGCACTTTTGGCTAACTTCAAAGACTGAAACAATACTAATTTCACAAACTATGTATCATACTTAGACTTGGAGAAATAAACTGACTTCCTGGAGCTCACATGTATGCTTCACCTTTGTGGTAATTCAAAAGTTACCTTAAAACAGGAAGTTACATCATGACTTTTGTAGAGTTTTCTACTGTGAGTATGTAGGAGTAAAAGACGTGTGTGTCAGCAGCTGCTGGCATTTCTGGATGGAGACTACTATGAGTACAAGGTAGAATAAGGCGGGATTGATTTTTTTTTTTTTTGCCTGCAGGACAAACTGAAAGACTTGACTTCAACTGGTGATATCTCATCACTGCTGCATCGGGATTGCACACTTCTACAAGCAGGTATTCCTTCTGAGTGGATCTGCGTGTTTAACAATATATTCAAAGTCACTGTAATTTAATAGTTTAAAGTCACCTGAATGATTAAATATCAACAAAGGTCCTTCTGGATGCAGTTTTAACAGTTTCCCTCATTTCTAGGGTTGCCACCCCTCTTTTTTTTTTCCAGACTATCCGGAAATCAAACTGATTCTCCAGTAGTCTGGAAAACACTGTACAAACTCCAGTATTCTGTTTCAAAAAAGGAAACAGACTATCAGAGTTTCTAAATCAGCTGATTTACTATGCTTTTTTTTTTTTTTTTTTACAAAAAAGCACAGTAAATCAGCCGAAAACAGGCAGCAGGAACAGAAAAAGAGGGTGTTCCCCACCATGTGATGTCATCGTGACATCACAAAATGGGTGGAATATAGACAGGAGAGGGGGTCAGTGGGTGGGAGAGGGAGTGGGCGGGCAGGGTTACTGGTGATGCGAGGGGTGTGTGACTTTACTCCGGTTTTAGCCACAATGAAAGGTGGCAACCCTACTCATTTCAGGGGAGTATGAAGAGATTTTTAGGATAGTGAATCGTGAAATTTCTTTATCAGGACTAGGAAGGAAAAGAAATTTGAGAGGGACCGGGTGGCCTATGAAGAAGGGAGGGCATATCCTAGACCTCCAATGTCCAACAATTTTTCGGCACATGATGATGTCACAGAGGAAGCAGAAACTGTCAGGTGCAACCACGATGGATACCAGGAGAGCCCTTTAGAGCCAGGGCAGGGGGAATTTGTTCGCCATTCCGAGAGAATAAAAAAATCAGAGACAGAACAGTGTCTCGCACACAAGGACCTTTGTTGATATTTAACCGTTCAGGTGACTTTAAACTATTAAATTACATTCCTTCTGAGTGGTTGACAAATGTATGCTAAGCATAGGATATTTTGACATGCAATATTAAAATATGGAGGCTGAACATAATTAAAATAGCCTCACAGTACAGGCATACATTGCCAAGTTCTTGTGTCCATTTAGTCAGTAGCTGTTTGAAAAGTCACAGAGTACACTAGATTAGCACTTATTTCTGAGATGAGGCAAGTCTATGTGAGTTGTACTTGAGTGACTTGTCATGATTTCGGTCAATACTTCTTTTTTGTGGTTTTACTCTGCAACAGATTTTTTCATTCAATTTTTGCTAACATAATGTACTTCTAGGATGCCTATTCCTCTTGTTTGTAACTATTTAATTGGCTTCTAATTCATTAATAAAATGTAATTTTTTATTCCTTGGTATCTCTGGTAGGACCCCTCAAACTTTACATTTATTCCAAAATTTTCTGTCAATGATTTTGTTTTTACATTATTACAATTTTTACCCTGCTTTTTTCACAGTCCAGTAATATGCTACAAAGCTTGTATTTTTAGGCCTACATGTAATGGATAAACTAGTCTTTTTACTTATGTGTGTGTGTGTGTGTGTGGGGGGGGGGGGGTTGCCTTAGGCATAGTTTGCTTGTCTACATTGATATCTCTTCAGGTAGGGTGTCCTTTATGGTTTGATGGTATTTGCCTTATCAGTACCTTGCATGCTACTATCTCTGGAGAGAAAGTACAGTTGTGTACACTTACCATAAATGTAAATGTTCGAGTGTATTCACTGTTGCAGTCCTCACATATGGGTTATCCGGCTCCTGGTAGCCCTCAGTCGGCCCAAATACCAGAGTCCTTGGTATAAAACATTGGCTGCCACTGGTTGTAAAACTGATGTCAGTACACCACGTATAAAGGGAGGCAGCTGATGCCATTTCCTCAGTTTTTCTTGCGTTAACTGTCAGGAGCCCCCAAAAGAAGGCTAACCCAGGAATGGTAGCACCCTGGACACGTCATACAAGAAATAAATATCTATAGTCTGTGCCTTAGGAAAAAAGGGGGAATAGAGGGTGGGAAACCAGGACTGCAACAGTGAATACACTTGAACATCTACATTTATGGTAAGTGTACACAACTGTACTATGTTCTTTGTGTTTCACTGTTGCAGTCCTCACATATGGGTTGATTCCCAAAGCCCAGTAAGAAGACAAAGGGGGGAGGAAGGATCACAGGTTAAGGGTTGGTAAGGAGGCCCTGCAAAACTGCAGAGACAAAACCAGCCCTGGATTTAGAAAACAAGTAGATTGCAATGCTTTGTGAAAGTATGGACAGAAGACCAAGTAGCTGCTTCTAGAATGTCCTTAGTAGGCACACCTCTCAGAAAGGCTGCAGAGGTAGAGGCTGCTCTAGTAGAATGGGTCCTAATACCCTGAGGGGGAACCTTCCCATGATGCAGGTAACAAAAATGAATAAAATGAGCAATCCATTTGGAGATGGTTTGTTTTGAAATAGCTTTACCCTGAGCCCCAGGAGCAAAACAAATCAATAACTGTTCAGATTTTTGAAAGGATTTAGTCCTAAGTAAAATCTCAGCTGTCTATGCACATCGAGAGTGCAGCATCCTTTTCCCTTTGTTTTGTGGATTATTGAAAAATGTAGGCAGGTGAATAGACTGGTTAAGGGTTACACTGGAAACCACCTTAGGCATAAAGGAGGGATTGGTTCTCAGAGAAACCCGATCTGAGTAAAAAATAATTAAAAGTTCTACTACTATTAAGGCTTGCAGCTCAGGAAACCCGTTTAGCTGAAGTAATAGCTAAAAGGAAAGCAGTCTTCCAGGATAGAAACTTTAAATCTGCAGAGGCAGCTGGTTCAAAGGGAGGCAGAGTAATTTTTTCCAAGGCAAAATTAAGATCCCAAGCCAGAGTAGAAGCTCTTCTGGGAGGTCTAAGATTACTAGCTCCCCTCAGGAACTGCTTCATCAAGGGGGTGAAAAAAATGGATTGTTCAAAAGAACAATGAGCTGAAATTGCTGAAGCATGAATTTTGATTAAAGAAAAGGAAAGACCACCATTAAGCAATCCTGCTAGGTAGTCAAGAATAAGTGAAAGAGAAGGATGAGAAGAGTCTTCTCCCTTTAGCTAGCATCCAAGAGCAAAATCTTTTCCATTTATCTGCATAGACTTTTTTGTGCTAGGCCTCCTGGCCTCATGAAGAACCTCAACCACCTGTTGGGAAAGATTTAAAGCATTAGCCAGGCAGTAAAATGCAGAGTTTGAAGATGAGGATGAAGGAACTTTCCCCCTCCCTGAACCAACAGATCTGGTACCAGGGGAAGATGCCAAGGCTGAGCCTGGGAAAGGCTGCGAAGGAGGGGATACCAATACTGCCTGGGCCAATCTGGAGCTATCAGAATAGCCTTTGGATTTTTGTCCCTTATCTTTAGTAGCACTCTAGGAAGAAGAGGCAGAGGGGGGAATGCATAAACTGACAGATGTGTCTATGGGAAGGACAACGCATTCACCCTCCAAGCTTTGTTGTGAAACTCCCTGGTGCAAAAGGTTTGAAAGAGATGATTGGTGTGAGAGGAGAAAAGATCCACTTCTGGGGTGCCCCAGTGATGAGTGATGTGATGTGATGGAAAATGTCCCTGTTCAGTTGCCACTCGTGGGTATCCAAAACATGTCTGCTCAAATGGTCCGCCAAGGAGTTCAGCCTCCCTGGAAGATGCTGGGTTTTTAGATGCAAGCCCATAGATGCTGCTATGGACCATAGTCTCATGCTTTGTCTGCACAAGGGGTAAGAGTCAGTCCCCCCTTGCTTGTTGATGTACCACATGACGGTGGTATTGTCTGTCCTAATCCGCAGAGTCCCACGGTACAGTAGATCCTTGAAAGCCAGCAAGGCCTGCTGAACTGCCATCAGTTCTTTTAAGTTTATGTGCAGATGAATCTGCTGTGTGCTGCAAGTCCCCTGTATGCCCCTGCCCTCCAAATGAGCCCCCCATGCAACATCTGAGGAGTCTGTGGTGAGAGTCTGGCTGGCAGGTGGAAAGGCAGACCCTTGTTCTGAGAACAGGCTGTAATCCACCAGAGGAACTCCATTTGTAGACAGGAAATCAGGGGAAGAATCAAGTCTAAGTCCTGTGTGTGTTGACACCAAAGATTCTTGAGGTACCACTGAAGTTTTCTCATATGTAGCCTTGCACATGGGATCATCAAAATACATGAAGCCATGAACCACAGTGCTTGCAGGATTTGCCTTGCAGAGAACTGGGTCATGCTTGCCAAGTTCATGAAGTAAGCGGAAAGATCTTGCATCTGTTGAGGGAGGAATACCATCTGGGTGGCTGTATTCAGTCTCTCTCCCAGGAAAACCATCTCCCTTGAAGGAACCAACTTTTACTTCTTTTCGTTGACAGTGTAACCCAAAGAGGTGAGAATGTTCTTCACGAAATCCAAATCCTTTTCTAGTTGTTCTGGGGAGTTTGCTTGAATGAGACAGTCGTCCAGGTAAGGATAAATTTGAATGTTTCTCTGCCTGCAAAAAGCAATGGCTGGAGCCAGCCACTTTGTAAAAACTCTGGGAGCAGTAGATAAGCCAAAGGGCAATGCAGAGAATTAAAAGTGTTGCTCCCCAGCCCTGAAGCGAAGGAACTGCCTGCAACTTTACCTTATGGGGATGTGCTGATAAGCCTCCTTGAGATCCAAAGTTATCAGCCATGAATCCTTGCCCAGCATTGGTAGTAATTGTTGAAGGGTGAGCATCTTCAATTTGGGAATCACCAGGAAATTGTTTAGAATGGACAGATCCAGAATAGGACGCCAGGAGCCCCCTTTCTTGGGTACCAGAAAAAGCCTTGAATAAAAACCTAGGCCTGCCTGATTTGCAGGAACTGGCTCTATAGCCCCCATAGTCAGTAGAGAAGAAACTTGAATTTGTACCTCTGCCCTGAGAGTTCTGGGTATGTCTGGGTATCCTTGTAAAACAGGGAAGGTGTGAAAGTACAACTTGTAACCTTGGTTTACTATATTGGGCACCCATTTGTCATCTGTGATGGTAGACCATACCTCTGCAAACCTGGCTAACCTTCCCCCCCAAAGAAACCCAGGGTCCGGAGAGATAGGGACAAGGAGAGATAGGGACAAGAAGGCCAGAGTCATTGAGAACGTTTGCTTTGGGAAGCTGGCTTAGAACTCCACGATTTTGCAGAAGAAGAATGCCATTGTTTAGCCCTTTGAGGGGCAGAAGCCTGCCCTCTGGAAGATCTGAAACCCCTAGGCCTAGAGCGACCCTGCTTGCCAGGATCACGGAAAGACCAATTCTTGGAAGGATAATGCCTACCAAACCGAGGAGGCTGAACCTGAAGGAAATCTTTTACAGCTTGCATAGATTTTGCCTTATCCTCCAACTTTTTTAGTACCTCCTCAGCCTTATTACCAAAAAGATTGTCCTTGTGCAAAGGAACATCCAGCAATTTAGATTTAAATGGTCCAGAAAGAGGCTGCTCCCTGAGCCAAGCATGCCTTCTGATTACGGAACCAGTGGCTGCTGCTCTGCAGGAAGCCTCCAAAGTGTCAAAACCACAATGAAGTGAATGCTTATTAACTAAAGTGGCAGAATTCAGTAAGTTCCAAAAAACAAAACTGAAAGAAGCAGCCAAGCACAACAATAAGAAGCCGACCGTTTATTTAGAATAAAATAATAAAAACAAGCAAAACCAAAGACTTAATATTCAGTGAGTGCTTTCACATTCAAGTCGGCTTCTTATTGTCATGCTTGGCTGCCTCTTTCAGTTTTGTTTTTTTGGAATTTATGGACAGTTGCTGTAGTTGAGGAGCCTCACCCCTGTCTTGGAGATTTCATTTTAGTTTGAGAATTCAGTAAGTCTTGTAAATCTTTGTTCTCCATCATGGAAGGAATATCTCCAAGTTTAGCCTTAATAAACTCCAAAGTATGCTGCTGATACTTAAGCATGTGAAAAAGACAATTCACAGATCTAATGGCAAGAGTTGCAGAGGTATAGACTTTTTTACCCCACCTGTCCAAAGCCCTAGATTCCTCATCAGAAGGCACAGAGTTTTTAGCAATAGTAGGCTTAACACCCTTGGGGCCTTGACAAATAATTTCTGTATCAGCAGTAGGGTTTTTAAAAAGGAATTGATGAAATTCAGGAACCCTGTAATACTTATCTGGTTTTCTGGGGGCAGGAGGAACAGAATTAGGAGTTAAAGAATTTTCCATGAAAACATCATCCACAACTTCCCAAACTGGAGGTATAGCCAGAGGCTTATACTGTGGCAAATCTAGAAATTCCCCGATTCTTTTCTTAGACTGTGGAAAATCCTGACATTCTTTATGTGATAGTGTGCGTCTTTCAGGTCTACAGAGCACATCCAATTGTTCATCCTCAGAAAAGGTAAGATGGACTGAATCATGATCATCCTCAACTTTGTGTGCTTCACTGACTTGTTCAAAGTGGTCAAGTCCAGAATTGGCCGTAAGTCCCCTGTTTTCCTGGGTACTAAAAGGAATATGGAGTAAACACCCATCTGACTTGATCTGGGGATCTTTTAGATGACTATTGTCTAGTACTTTTTTGATTTCTAAAACTGCATCTTTCCTCTGACTGGGTGGAACATCGGGGAGGCAATTTTTTTTTTTTGGGAGCTTCTAAAAAGGGAATGCAGTATCCTTTGAATATGATCTTTAGCGCCGGCTGATCATCTGTGATGGCCTCATAGGCTGCCAGGTGCAGGAAGAAGCACCCCCTGAGACTGCCTTCAGAGGAAGGCAGCTGGGCCACTGTTCAGGAGAGCTAGAAGGGTCGGTCCAATAAAGTTTCCCATGACCCTTGATTCTGCGGACCCCTTCGGCTGTGTGAACAGCATCTTCCATTGTGGCTATTCCACCCTCTGCCCCTGGGGAAACAATCTCCCTGTGCATCTTGAAAAGGACCCTGTGACTTAAGAAACCACATCTTTTTATTCCCTCACTGGTTCCTGGAGAAGGACCTTTGTGGGGCAGAAAAATGGATCCAGACAGGGTCTTTCAGTCCTTTTCACTGTGGGAGAGTGTGATACGAACTGTAGGCCCAAACAAGGTGGAGCCATCAAAGGGGGAGTTGATAAAAGACTGTTTAAAAAGCTCCACAAGGACACACAGCCTCATCCAGGCATGACGCCTTATGGCAATGCCAGAACTCGCCACCCTTGAGGTACCTTCTGCAATGTAGGATATCAACCTCATGGATGCATTAACTAGTGATTGAAGGGTGGCCAGTCTGGAGGAAAAGGTCTTCTGTTCCTCAGCACACATGGACCCAGGGGATGAGCTAGAAAGTTCCTTCACCAGATCCCTTTGTTGCCACATGAAATGTGATAAGTAGTTTAATGCCCTCAAGGAAAATGTGGAAGAGGCATAAACCCTTTTCCCAAATCTGTCCAACACTCATGATTCTCCATTGGGAGGATGGACAGAACAGCTCTCTTGTGCGAGCTCCTTCTTGCTGGCTGCAGCAACAAATATAGCATCTACCGGGATAGCCTTGGTCCAAAAGATCTTGTCTGAAGGGGCACTCAAAAATCTTGTCTGCCCGCTTGGGGATTGGCTCTACCGTATCCGGCTCCTTCCATGACCTAGTCGACAATAACTTGATTAGTAGGGATCAGCAGGGGAGACACCCAGGTAGTAGATGGGCTGGCCCCAAATGCCTCCCACAGAACTGAGTCCTCTGGGGAAGGGTTTTGCGCAGACTAGCCACCTCTCTGGCCAGGGTTTCTAGAAGGTCTTCAAACGAGACTTCATTGGGTGGCGATTTGGGGGAACCCTTCTCCTTCCTCGAAATTGGTGGCGGTGGTGAGGGATTCCTCAGGGGAATCCATGTGCCTCCTCTTACACAACCTCCTCAAGGGAACCTCCTTGGTGGGTCGCTCCGAGGAGGTGTTGGAAGACTCTCGGGAATCCACAGAAGGGAGGTTGTGGAGGCTTTCCAGTTCCAGATGTTCACATGGAAGACTTGAGGCCACAGGCACCAGGCAGGAATGGGGAGGGAGAGGTTTCAAGGAGATCCGTGCTCATGCTGTTCCAGGGTGGGAAAAAAAACCTCTCCACCACCTTGAAAGCAGAAGGGCTCTGACCATCCGAAAGCAGTCCTCTCAGGGCCAAAGCCACCAAAGCAGACACCTCCCAGGGGGCTTAAGCCTCCCGCTCTGAAGAGGGAGTCGGAGTTGAGCTGTCGAAAGCTGACACCCTGAGGGGGGGGGAGATGGCTCCAAAAACTTCAGAGTAGATTTCAACCCCCCGCCCGAGCCATCCTGGAACCTACAGCTTACAGACACACTCAGAACAAAAGTTATTGGGGCCAAGAACTTCAAGGAAAGAGTCGGAGGTGACTAATCTTGATTGGCTCCTACAACCCAGTGCTAGAGACCAACCGAACCAAGGGCTCTGACACCAAAGGACGGATCAGAGAAGGAGCTACTGGTCACAATGGGGAACCCACATGAATCCAGATGTATATGGAGCAGACACAAGCCCCAAGTGGATCTGGACCTTGAGGAACTGCCTCATTAGTCTGCCCATGTCCTTGGAGGCAATGCTTCAGGAACACCTGGAATAAGTGGAGGAGGGGAGTCTTGGAAATCTCCTGGGTGAACTGGAGGGAGATCTCCTAGACAGTCCGGTCAGCACTGAGTAGGGAGCCGAAACAGAAGCCAGAACTGCCACAGGAGTTACACTAGGCCTCAAAGCCATGAAAGATGACCGGGGCAGAGGGGAGGAGATAGCAGCCAAGGACCCCAAGATCAGACAGGGTTGGCTCTGAGGAGGACCTCTTGGGTAAGCGTTTCCTGCTCTCCCAGGCCTCCCAGAACTTTTTGGAGGGGGGGATGAGTGCCCAAAGTGGAAGGAACGCCCAAAGAGAGGAATGAGGGAGCAAATCCTTAAGAATACGTTTGCTCCTATTCACCAAAGCCCTAGGGTGGAAACCTTTGTACAACTCACCTAAGGCAGTACACACACACTTCCTGTGGACATCAGACACTAATAACATCTGAAGAAGATAGCTTTAGTAATGTTCAGGACCTGCTGCTGTAGTGGACTTGTACTAATGATTTAAATGGGTTTGTCTTATCAAAAATTGCCAGTCATCTGGTACTTTGCTTGCAGCATCTATTTCATAACTGTTTAAGATGCAGTTATGTTCCACCACAGTAGTAGTTATGTTCCACCACAGTGAAAAGAAGTACAGGAGGTTGTCAATCTTTAAAGGAGGTTCATCGACACTGATTAACAATTTATTGACCTATAAGCTTAACCTGTATTTTAGGGGAAATGTTTCAAGCATATTATTAGTAATTTCATTGCAGATCATCAACAAGCAGATTCTGATCTCTATCAGCATGGTCTTAAAGACAGTCGCTCCTGTTTAACCAATCTCATTTTTTTTTAATAAGATGGCCCTGGAAGCCTTGGACCAGGGACTCAGGCTAGATGTAGTATACTTGGACTTTGCTAAGGCTTTTGCTTCTGTGCCCCATGACAACATTTTGAATATTCTGAGAGACAGGAATATTAACATATATATTAAAGGATGGGTTGGTAACTAGCTAGAAGAAAGAAAGAACCTTCAGGGCCAAAACTCAGGATATCCTGTCATAAACAAAAAGGAAGTAGGTGTCCCTCATGGATCAGTACTGGGGACAAAATTGTTTACTGTTTTCATGTCTGACTTTCCAAGACAGAAAAGATGGTAAAACAAATTTGCTGATGACACCAAAGTGTGCTCATTATTGACCAATACTGAGGACAAATCTAGGCTCTAAACATTTGAAGACTTTGTCAAAAATCAATTTAGTGGTATTTAGTGCAAAAAATAAAAAGTTGTTCACTTGGTAACAATAACTTACATTATCCTTACTCACTGAATACTAATCTATTGGAAGATGTGTCAGCTATAAGGGACCTCTGGCTGGTCACTGGCAATCACTTTACATTTGAGGCAAATATGAGAATGATTATAAGAAAATGTTAATACACCCAACAGAGATATACAAAGAACTCTCAAGTAGGTACAAAAAAGTGCAACTCCCACTGTACAAAACAGTTAGACCTCACATTGAATACTGTGTGGCTGTCTGTTTTCATAAGCTGGACCAACTCAATAGACTGGAAAGAATATGGATTTTTTTTACTAGTTAGTTTAGGCAGTTGAAAAGGCTGGCATAGAAACAAAGGTTTAAAAGTTATAGATTAATAAGAGTTGATCTTAGTATGATAAGTGTGCAAAAATTACTCCTTATTGGCAGCTGAAGAAGGTAAATAAATTAAAATCCAACCAGTAGAGACATGTAATACACAAGACATTGTGGTTATATCTAAAAACATTGCCGATAAATGGGTGAATGCACATACAGGGACAGAACAGGATATGAGGACTGTCTAGGTCCACATGGGTGGGGCAACAGGAATAAAGAAGGGGAGGCCATTCTTGACTTCTGTCTGATAAATGGCTTGATAGTAGCCAACACATTGTTCAGAAGCAGAGACAGTTATAAGATCACTAACAAGAGTGACCAACATGCAACTCAGGTAGACTTCCTCCTAATAAGGAAAGGGCAGTGTGGCAGAATAAGTGATTGCAAAGTCATCACCAGTGAAACAGTTGCCCCACAGCATAAACCACTGGTGGTCACAGTAAGCTGCAACTAGTGGTCAGAGAAGGCTCTAAGGACATCAGAGACCAGGCTGAAGACCTGGAAGTTGACTGGAGGGAGAACACAACAGTTCAAGGAATTATTCAGGGCTCTAGAACCTCAAGAAGAGGAGGATATAGGTAGAGTTGAAGAAGAATGGCAGCACCTCAAAACATCATATGAGGACTACAGAACAGATATGTGGCCAAGACAAGTATATAAGGAAAGCTGGTTGTGGAATGCAGAAGTCCAGGAAGTCAACAAAAGAAAGGAGGAGTGCAGGAAAAAGTCAGAAATTGAAAAGACAGAGCAGGCTATACTGGTTGGCTAACAAAGAAGCCAAGAGTTGCAATAGCAAAGAATAGGGCATCTGATGCAGTCTACCGGCTTCTAGAAAGTGACTCAGTAGGTGGCACAAAGAACTAGATTAGGTTGCAAGGCAAAGGCAGAATGATAAAGATAGTCAGACACCCTTCATAAGGGATGCCAACAACAACCTGCTTACCATTACACAGGTCATCAAAGACAGATGGAAGGATTACGTCCAGCAGCTTCTAAATGAAAACTCCACAGAAACTGTACTGCCCCAGACACAGCCTATGATCAGAGAAGAAGAGGAGCCCAGTCTAGATGAAGTAAGAATAGCACCAAGGAAAATGAAGTCGGGGAACACAAGAAGCTCAGATGAGGTCACAGCAGGTATGATAAAGATGCTAGGTGAAATAGGGGAGACATGGCTCCTTATGGTACTCACAGTAGTGTGGAGAGAAAGGCATATCCCAGATGACTGGAAAATAAGCATACTTGTATAAAGTAGAGAAATCTGAAAATCAAGAAAAGTTACAACTAGAAATGTTTATGGAAGAATTAAATATGCCAAGGTTGGAGGTAGGTGAGGCTCAACTACTAATGGTTAGGATAGGAAGAGATGAGATAAAAATTGTGATGTATAACCAATCCACAGGAAAGTCCCCAGGTATAGATGGTATTCCTGTGTAATTTTGGAAGCTAGGAGGGAAAAACTGTTAAAAATCAAGAAGGTTTTGTTTAACAGTATTTTAAGAGGAGGAGAAGTACCAACATCCTGGAAGAAAGTGGTGCTAGCTGTAATACCTAGAGGTTTAAGACCATCAGCTCCAGCTTCATACAGGTCCATCTCAATACTAAACCATGATTATAAAGTGTTTATATCTGTAATGGCTAAAAGAATGGCAAAAGTGATGCCAAAATTGATAGATATGGACCAATGTGGTTTTGTGGGAGGGAGGTAAACATTTGACAACATTAACAGGACAATGATGATCCAGATGGAAGCAGCATCTGTTTTTGGTGAGTTTTGATGCAGAGAAAGCATTTGATAGAGTAAGATGGGAACTTTATGAGCAGGGCAATGGAAGCATTTGCATTCCTTGATAATTTGATTAGGAGGATATATGAGTAACTGGAGGAAAAAATTAAAGTGGGTGGGTTCCTCTCTGAGAATTTTTGCTTGAACAGAGGAACCTGGCATGGGGTGTCCTCTTTCCCCTTTGTCATTTGCACTTTATTTAGAACCACTAGCAAAGAAAATAAGGGACTCGGAAATTCAAGGATATAATTGCTATGGTAGTCAAGAAAAGCTGACTCTATTTGCAGATGATATTATTTTATACCCGATAAAAACAGAGGAGGACATTTAAGAGTTGTGGAATATTTTGAAACAGTTTCAAATCTTTCGGGATACAAAATTAACGAAGCTAAAACAAATGCAATAGCTGCAAATTATGTACCCATACACAAATTGGTTTAACAATATTGTAAAAACCACCAACCAACACACCAGTAGATATTATATGAACCACAAAAATGGGTAGGCCAGCGATGTAAAAAAATTATCACTTTATCAAAACACAAAAAATGTGATAAATCTCTAGCACTTTGGCTATAACACTCCTTTAAGAGAGTATAATCCAAGTTCTACCAAACAATTCTTAAATATACCCTCACCAGATCAATTAAACAATTAATCAATAATTAATTGAAGGCATTTAAAAAAACATTCACAAAAAACATTTCCAGTTACATTCTCTATTTAAACCTATAGGAAAAAGTATTAAACTTTAAAATAAAAATTGATTATTTTTTTTCTCAACTGATTTTTTATACAGTATAACATTTTTTTGTCTGATACTTGTTACAAAAATTGTTGCTTGCAACCCAGATGGATCCCCATTATGTGCTTGTTGAAAGTACATAGCTACAGGACTGACTTCACTACCTTTCCTGATGTCCCACGTACTCTTTTAATCTTGCTGAAAAACTTACTTTCACCTATGTAGTATTTTCCACATGGACACATCAAAGCATATATCACCCCTTCAGTCCCACAACTAAAAGAGCCCTGTTGTTGAAATTTCTTACCATAAATTTGAGAGAAACCCCTAACAACAAACTGACACCCTGTACACCTACCACAGGTAAAAGTACCCTTTTGAACCACTATATCATGTCTTGTCACCATGGGCAAACAAAATTTCCAATGTACTCAAAAATCTGTTATACTTCTCCCTCTCCTATAAGAAAACCTCAAATTTTCTATTACATAAAAAATCTAAATGTACACCCTTTCCAAAATACCCCAGCAATATTTAACCAGCTCAACAAGTTTCTCTGAGAACAGAGTGATCTTTGTAACAAAGTAAATAAAATTTTGGGTTGTATTTCATTCTTGTATTTCATTTCTTCCTTTTTAATTTCTCTAAGTCTTTTGGGTTTCTAATACCATGACAGGAATGGACCCCAAACCTAAGTCAAAGTACAATTAAAGTTCATGAAATTAGTATTGTTTCACTCTTTGATGTTAGCCAAAAGTGCTCTTCGCAGCACCCGCAATGTGCCCAGTAATGACTCTTTCTGCAATTCGTACGGTGTTACATGAATTAATAACATATCTAAATACGATTGTAAATTCTTTTTTTTATAAGACCAGTTGCTCCTACTACTATTGGAATGGACTGGGTATCTTTCTTCCACATGACTCTCATTTCTGCCTGCAGATCGAGGTATTTTATGACTTTGTGTCTCTCTGTACGCAAGACACTGTAGTCACTAGGTGTGGCGATTTCAGTGATCAATGCTACTTTTGTCATCTTTTCTTGGACCACTGTATCTGGTTTTCTAGCATCTATCGTTTGGACTGTTGGTATTGGGTGATCCCATGTGATGTAAACATCATTTTCTATGATTCAATGTGGTTCATGTTTCCAGTGTTTTTCAGCCACTTTGATACCATAATGTTTGCACAATCTCGCCACATTATTATGCCTTTCAGTATAGAGTACCTCTGCCATTAGAGAGTCGCAACCAGCAAAAAGGTGTGTGACTGTTTCTAATTCAGTTCCACAAAACCTACATATGTCTGTTTCTCCCACATGTTCAATGGACTTGGTAAACCAGCATGCACGTAGCCCACTATCTTGGGCTGCCAATATTAACGTTTCATTTCTTGATGTAAATTCACCTCTCCTTAACCATTCCTGCATTCGTTCTTGATCAACATGAGGCTCTTCCAGATGTTTTCTACACTTGTTAACTATATTTATGTTTTTTCCACACTTCTTGCCTTCTCATCTGGTCCTTCACCTTATATTCTTTCTTTAGTTTTTTTTAGCACATTCAGTTGCTGCCTAGTTTTTATCCACTTCTGGTTTGATTTCCATTCCTGCTTGACGTCAATATGCTTCTGCTAAATTAAGCAGATATGTCATCTTAGATTTATTCTCCTCATGTTTCAAAACGTTCACCACATTTGGATCTTGTGAGGTCAGTAGATATGTGTGGAGTCCCACGATTGCAGATCTATACATGTAATCAATTTCAAGAAGGCCCATCCCTCCTTCAGAATGGGGAATATATAATCTTGGTAAATCATTTGGTGAGCATGAAGCATCCTTCTTGTTTTAATATTAAAAATATCCAACACTTTTTGGGGCCAATCACTCCAAAACTATAAGTTAGGACAGGAAGAGCAAATTGATTTATAGCCTAGATCTTATTCCTAGGAGTCAATGCTGTTTTCAGGATTAATTTAAGTCTTCTAATGTACTCCTCACTAAGCTTTATTTGCATTTGTTCATGTTTTATTGCTGATCCTTCATTAATTCCCAAGTATTTATACACCCCCTCTTGCTCAAGTTCTTTTATATCACATTCTTGCCCCAAACTAATGTTTTCCTGGTGCTGCAATTTTCCTTTTTTAAAGGTTGCTTTTGCACATTTATCAAGACCAAATGACATACCAATATCATCTGAAAAAGTTTGACAACCTGCAGCTGTGCTTTCAGTTCCTCATCTGATGAGCTACACAGTTTTAAATCATCGACAAAGAGAAGATAAGTCATTAGACTTTGTTGTTTTCTAGAAGCCAAATTATAGCCATGACCTAAGCTGTTAAGTAAACAGCTTAATGGATTAATGGCAAGGCAAAATAGCAACGGTGACAGGGAGTCACCCTGGAAAATCCCCCCTTTGTATTTTTATCCCTGGGATAATTATCTATCCTTTATCATGGCTTAACTGCAAAGTGGTCTGCCACTGTTTCATAGTTACTGTAATGTAATCAATCAGTGTAGGATGTACCTTATACATTTTTAAGCACTCTTTTATCCATGAATGTGGGATACTATCAAATGCTTTTTTGTAGTCAATCCATGCCATACTTAGATTCTTCCCTTTCTTACAGTTCTCCACTATAACTTTATTTAACAACAAATTATCCTTTGTTCCATATGACTTTCTTTTATTGCCCTTTTGTTCTACTGCCATAATTGAGTTTTCTTCTAAATCACTATAAACTGTCGGCGTCAATCCCCATATATAGTTTATACATCGTTGGAAGACAAGTTATTGGTCTATAATTTTTAGGGTAGCTTGTAGGTTCACTCTTAAGTAAGAGCACTGTTTTACCTGTTAACCAGTGCGGTGTCTGCTTGGGGTGTGCATATACAGAGTTCTTACTCATGGCTAGATGCTCGTATAAAGAAGTTAACACTTTAAGCCAAAAGTTAGGTACTGCATCTGGGCCTGGGGTTTTCCAATTAGAAACTTTTCTCAACTTTGTTTCAATCTCTTTGGCAGTTATTTTCATCCCATTTCATATCCTGTACCTTTAAACTTCTTAGTATTTCTTTTACTTTTTCTGTCCATTTAGCATCTTTGTTATGTTCCACAGGATATTCATAGATACTTCTCCAAAATGTATCTACTTCCTCTATTTTCGGTGGTCTATCAATTCCTTTTACCTTATTTCCCAATTCTCTATAAAACTTTTTTGGGTCATCAGTAAATTGCTTATTTTCTGCTTTTCCCTTATATTTATTTTTGTATCTTCTGAGTCTTTCCACCTGTTTTGAAATTTTTAGTTTGTTATCTCCAATAGTGCATAATAGTTCCTGGTCTGTTCTAATACAGTGCATTGCTTTTATCACATCTATATTTCTTAATATTTTTGTTGATTTGTTCTCTCTTCTATAATCTTCTAACAATGACACTTCTTGTCTTAGCTGCTTTATAGTTTTCCTCTATTCGATATTTCCATGACGGTATTCGCTTTCTTCCCCCCTTTTTCCTCGCTACCCTATGTTCCTGTGGTAGAATTTTATCAGTTATTAATTTAGCAGCACAGTAATATATTCTGTTTACTTCTGTTATATCGCATGGGACTCTATGGACAGTCCTAATTACTGTGTTCATTTGTTTCATCAAGCTTCTGACTTTTGGGGTTTTATTAACCTTCTGCAGTCTATTTATTTCACTGATCTTGATATATCTGTCTGTCTATTAAATCAATCAACTATTCTCTTAACTCCTTTTCTTCCATACTGACGGCACATCCCTTGTTTTCCATTTCCTGTGGGCATTCTATAGAAAGTTCTATAACATCTTCTTGTGGCACATTCTCTCCAATTTCATCCTGTGTCATCTGTTGTTTTGTCATATGGAAACACACTGTCCTATCACTCCTCAACATTGACTGCATCAGAGTTTCCACAGTTTCCTGTTCCTTTCCTTCCTGTCTAGCTTCAAGTGAACTTTTACACTGGTTTCCTGTGGAAGGCTCCAAAATATCTTGATATGGCACCTGACCTGTTGCTTCCTGTTCCACTGGCTTCCCCTTAAGTTGGATATCCATTGCTCTATCCTGTTGTGGTGCTTTCTGTATTTGATTTTCTACACTGAATCCTTCTCTTTGCAGCTGTTCCACTACTTCAATTTCTATTTCTTTGAATTCTCCATTACTAATTTCTTCCTCTATACTCCTGCTGATGATACCTTACATTGCTTGTATTTATTTTCTTTGCAACTTCCCTTATTAAGTCACTTCTATACCCTCTGTTAATAAACATCTTAATGGTTTTAGCTAATTCTTGTTTGTACTCATTTATGTCACTACACAATCTACCTATTCTTAAAACCTCTCCATATGGAATTGATTCCATAGTGTTTGGTAGGTGACAACTCAGCCCATGTAAAATATAGTCATGCTGTTCAAACTTCCTGCTTATTTTTGTCTTAATACAATCATCACTCATTCCCTCAACTGTTATATCCAAATAATTCACTTTCTTCCCTTGCTGCAGGCCATCAAAACATATGCCAAATCTATTTCTGTGTAATACTGGAGATTGGGATTACAGGGAAAAATTAGAGTGGGTGGGCTCCTCTCTGACAATTTCTGCTTGAGCAGAAGAACCAGGCATGGGGTGTCCTCCTTCCCTTTTATTTGCATTATATTTAGAACCACTAGCAAAGAAAATAAGGGACTCAGAAATTTGCTGCAGTAGCGTTGTCGCCTCACAGTAAGACGTTGTCCTGTTCGATTCTCAGTTAGAGCGTCTGCTGTGTGGAGACATGCGTGGATGGGCGTACCTTCATTGAAGGTTGTGCGTCAGGGCTGGCAACTCGGCACGTAAAAATCCACTGCCAATCATTAGTGGACCGGAGTTCTGCTGTGGCGACCCCTAACCGGGAAAAGCCGAAAGACACAGCAACAATTGCTATTGTAGTCAATAAAAGCTGACTTAGAAGATGATGATATCTTATGCCTGCTAAAAACAGAGAGAAGGACATTCCAGAGTTATGGAACATATTGAGAGTTTCAGATCTTTCGGGTTACAAAACTAATGAAGCTAAAACAAAGGCAATATTTTATTTTTATTTATTTTACATTTGTTAACCGGGCTAGTCTAACTGGATATATTTCCATTTTCAGTAGAGGCCCGGGGAGAAAAGCTCCACATAGAGATAAACACAGTTACATAATATACAAAAAATGAGCGTGGTAAAAAGAAGGAGGTGGGAATATGCAAATATACAGGAAGACATCACAGGATTTAATATTAACATAACATAATAGGATTCATCATTCTCACACAAAAAATAAAAATTAAACTTATTTCACATTATTTTATAGGAAGGATATATAAGGAGAGTATAGCTCTAATAGCTCAATAGCTGTAAATTATGTACCCATACACAAATTGGTTCAGCTATATTCATATTTATGGGTGGGGACATGGTAGAATGAAGTACTTGGGCATATGGATTACAAATGTTTCCAGTGTGGCAGCTAAGGATATGTGGGAAGAGACTAAAAAGATAATACAAAAAATGAGAAATTGGAAGTTCTGTTACATGGATAATAAGATGCAAGCATTAAAATTGTTTTTGGCCCCTTTAGTCTTATACACAGGTCAGGCATATTTTTATTTCAATCAGATCTGTGTGCAGTTGCCTTATACTTTCCTCTAGGTTACTGAAAGTAATGTCTGGAGCTTGCACTGCTTTTTGCTGAAAAGCTGCAGTACTTGTCACAGTCAATATTTCTACGTCACCTTTTGTAGCGGATTTTCCTTCAGGTTCTCTGTATTTTTTTCCTGGCATCTAGGCAGTGCACCTACTAGCCAGTTATTGAAATTTACCCAGAAACTTAGGTTCCACTAGCTTTCTCTGCTACATTTATATTTTCACACTGAGAGAGCTAGAATTAAACTGTTACTCAGTGTGCAGTCATCTTGGAAGACCAGGTTAGACATATTTTTTATCAACCAAAGGAGAAGTTGTGGATAGCAATTAATAAAGCGCTGAAGGATTTTATCTGGGAGGGAAAGACTGCAAGAGTCAAGTGGGATAAGATGATTCTTCCAATAGAACAGGGCAGATTGGGATTACTCAATTAGACACGGTATTTCAGAGCTACACAGTTAAGGCTCCTGTACATAGCACAAGCAGAAGCTTATAATTCAAAGTGAAAGGGATGATGATGACTTGTGGGGATACTCAAGAAACAAGGACAGACTGGGATTTTGGGTGCAGATCTTTAAGGAGAATAACAATAATCATGCAGAATACTATATTCATAAAGTAGCAGAAAGCATCTTAAGAACTAAGCCAACATGAGAATGGAGAAAGGAGATTCTGCCGATAGGGATGACTGCAATTAGGGGCACATGCGATAGGGGGGCTGGAATTTATTGGAGAAAACTGGCAAAGAAATCAAGATATTGGGAGCAAATAACTACAGAAGGAAAGGTAATAGAATGGGAAGATGCCAAGAAGTTTTCGGACTGCAGATTAGAGATTGCCTTCCCTATCAAAGATTGATATCAAGGTATAGGCAAAGAGAAAGAAATAGGCGGGTCCTAAACGAAAGACCAGCACTGGCAGAGTTTTCAGTATAGAAGAGAAGATGCTTTAAAAAAAGGAATAATTAGTAGAGTGAATAAAATATTGCATAACTAAGAATCAATCACAGGAGATTAGAAAGACTGGGAAGAGAGATTGGATAAGCAATTCATAAAGAAACAATGGATGGATATATGTAACAAAATCTAGAAGATGTAGCATTTTTGCTTTGGAATGTTTACATATGTATTTTTATACTTCAAGTAGACTCCAGATAATTTTCCTCAGGTAGACAGCAAATGTTGGAGGTGTGATGAAGAACAAAGAGGTAACTGAGAACATATTTTCTGGTATCGTAATGAGTTGGTAAACTTTAAAGATTCCTTGCAGGCTACTCTATCAGAGATGAGTCTAAACCAACTGTACTAGAAGCAGTGAGTATAGAAACGGAGATAAAACATCTGGAACTGTGATCTTTAGAAAAGGGCAGGAGCAAATTACATAGAAAAAATGGGAATTGTGGAAACAATACATACAGGAGAGAAATGAGGTTTAAAAGAAGGCAAGATGTAAATTAGTTATGCAATGTTTGACTTGACAGAGATTGCATAGATTATAAGCGATGCATAATGTTTGCAACTAAAATTATGTCAATATGGTTTGTGATGTATAATGCTTGCAACTATGATTGTGTCAACATGGTTTGTTTTCATTTATATAAATGCATGATTGCCTATGTCATAAGTCTAGAATTAAGAAAGAAACTAGTTTGCTGTTGTCTCTAGCTTTATTGAAAGTATATATGTTAAAAGTGCTGTGTTATTACAATTCTTTACACAGGAGAAAGTTTAGCAACTGTTTTTGAATATATTTTTCAAGTACTTTTTTTGGGGGGATAAGACTGCTTAAGGTCTAAAGATAGCAATGTTTGTGGAATTTCCTCCTTTGCACAGAGGGATAAAGTGTAACTTTTTCCAGAGAGAGGGAATGTGGGATTCCTGGACTCAACTATTTATAAGGATTGCAACAGGATAGGCAATGCTATTGGTTGCTACTTTAGGAGTAGATAGCTTGTCTTAAAGAAATTTCTAAAGGTACCTTGGGTGGAAGAGACCTCTGGTTTAAGCTGTAGTTTGAAGGAGACTGCTTTATGACCAGACCTAGCAAGTGGTGAAAATATACAGGAGATGGTGTAAGATGCTCCCATATTAGCAAGGACAAATATGAAGATGTTATTCCCTCCAGTGGGTACTCTAATTGCTCCATGGCATTTGTATAAGAATCTCTGTGCTTGTGCACTAGTGATGGTGCAGGTTTCCCACTCTATGGTTGGCTAGTTTAGATCACCTAGGAAAATAGCATTGGGTTTAATACAGAGTCATTCTAGTTCCTGTAGCTCCATCATGTCTGTCTTTATGTAATCCAGGGAAGTACACCTCGAGTCATGTGAACTAAGACAGATTACTGGTACTTGTTTTTCAAGGACCTGTCTGCATGCATTTCCCTGACACCAGACAGGAAACTAACAGTCACTCTTTCCTTGCTCAACCCAATAACAGGCACATCTGTATGTCTAACAAGAATGTTTGGTTGGGTAGATGCCTGTCTTACAGCATCTGTGATTTTGAGACTTCTTGTGCTATGTGAAGAATTAGGCTTAATATGCTGAATGTGCTTGGTGAGGTGTTGTGTTTTGGAGGTCTTTGAGGTTTAGGCAAGTCAATCTTTAGAACCTCAGCATATGATGGATTATGTGTATTGTGATTAGCCTTAGGTGTGACGTGTGGTGCACTACTGACAATCTTGGTGTCTGAGTTTACTGTGTGTGAGATATTTGCCTCAATGGAATATATATGTACATCTCTCACACACTGTTATGCTATTGTAGTAAAAGATGGTCGTCATAGCATGAGACAATGCTCACACTGTCTTAAGATACCCATTTCAATCAGGCTGGCCAGAGAGGTTATAGGTAAGTGGTGGTCCATGATACTGACAGGAATTACTCTGGCACTAGGGGCAAGTATAACCGCTTGGAGTTCAGTTTTAGAATATGTGGATGGACTTTCTACTGAGTATTTCAATTTCAATACAAAACAGCTAGCCTAGAAACCTTCTTCTGCAACCAGCAGGAACCAGAAAACTAATTAATAGCAAAAAATAACTCACTCAATTTGATAGTAAAATCAGTACAAGAAGTATCAGTACACTCAAAATTAAGTAATTTTATCAAAGGTCTTTTAAACTGATGAGTCGTTTAAGGGGACAGACTTTGTAAAGTGATACAGACTTATTGTCAATAGCCAATAAATATGGAGACAGAGGAAACTATGTTGTCAAATTATCATAAGGGGCAGGCAACAGCAGATACACTAGGTTTAAGAACACAACTACAACAAGATGGGAGGGATGGAAAAAACAATTATACCCTTAGCTTTAAGCTGACTGGCGTGGAACTACTCCAAATGCAAAGACAAGTCCTGAAACTAGCCTGACATACACTCAGTGCACAAGAATGAAACCAAGGCTTAATAACAAAAACAGTTACACCACTTAAAACAGAAAAAAGGGGAGTACACTTGCTTCAGGTGTCTGTATCACATGTCTGGGTTTGTTGGTGGAACATAAAACTAAACATAGAAAAAGAAGGATGCACTCAGTAATGCCAGATTTAGTCAAACTTACAACTGGCAAAAGTAGAAGGTAAAAGAACAGCAAGCAGGCAATGCAAAAGTCTGCATAACAGCTACAATGGGGAAAAGAGAGAAATTAAAATAGGAGTGGGAGAAAATATTAAATAAATAGCTGATAGAAGAGTAAAGGTGTAAAGAATGCCAGGTCTCCTGATATCTAAATTGCACAGATTTAGAATCTGTGTATGGAACTGCCTTCATAGTTACTTTTATATCTAGAGTAGAATACATAAAATGTTTCTCTCAGGCTGTCCAGCAATCACAACTGGAAGAGTTGGTAGACTGGGAACACATCTTTTGGGAGTGCCCTAACTTAGCTGTATTAAAACACTCATTGCATGATCCTATTACCCACTCATTGAAGATTGCCATTGCCTAGTTATGGGGAGAGATAATGATAGTAATAAACAAATGGTTTACCTAAACTGGGATGCAGGCCAAAAGGAGTAAAGATATAGTAAGTCTCTAATAGGGATCTTAATAAATCTCAAGGAAATGAAAGGCAGAGAGAAGTCTGATTATAGAAGAGGTAAAGGAAAAAATGTCTTATTTGAAGAAGTTGGTGGATAAAGCAAGTAAGGAGCATCCTTAGTAATATGCATGCCAGAAACTGGTTACAATAGAATTGCTATCTACACTTGAGGGAGTAGTTGGAAGAACCTTTAATATTCAGAAGAAATGGGGGTGGGGGGTGGAGTAAGTTGGAGTAAGTGAGAGGAGAAAGGCTGACCAAAGAAAAAAAGGGTCATTCTGACCTTATTTATTCTTAAAAGGGGAAAAAAAAAGAAAAAGAAGAAAAAACAATGAAAGAGACTTGATTCTAAAACATGTTTGTAGATATTTGTCTAGATATGGTTATATACTTTGGCTTTTATACTTTATTATAGAATTATACTGTTTATTTATACTGTTTAATGAAGACATTTACTTGACAAAAAACGTACAGAAAGCTCTCATGAGTACTTTTTAGCCCTCAAACTTTAAATGCATCTTGAGATAAAAATATTGCATTCTGCACCTGTATCTAGTTTAAATTCTAGATTCTCTCTATTAATTCTCAGTATTTTTTCAGTAGCTTGTATTATAGTCCTGTTTCAATGTCTTTGATGCATTTTCAAATTTCAACAGATCAAGACTTTTACTTCCACTGTACTGACAAACACACTGTTTTCGTATTTGTGCTCAATATCTTCCAAATTCTTTACAAAATACTTGTTTTTGCTTTTACAGATTTTTGCAAAACACCTTTTTATAGCGTAGATTCTACAGGAGTGATTAAATGTAGAAAGATGTTTGCACTCGTGATTACAGCCACAAATACTGCAATCTTGAATTAAAACAAAGTGTTACTTTTCAAAGTTATTTTTTTTAGGTTTCCATGCAGCTGACACATTTCCATCCAACATAACACCCTTCATGAAAACAAAGACTGCATTCAGCCAGCCTAATAAAAGGCAAGAAGCAGACAATGACAAAAATAGCACTGGAGAGAAAGAAACAAATACAGCAACATAAGGACAATAAAAATTCTGATGTGGAAGACTGTGGATTAGCGGATTTGCAAAGGTACTACCTGGTGACACAAATGAGGCAGACATATCATTTACTCCAAAATTCCCACCTGTACTACTAATAGACAGATGAAACTCCTAAATGCTTTAACCTATGCATGGGTTCCCTCAATTTATCTATGGTATGATCCCAGTTATTCTAAATAGGGGTAATATATATGGGTAATGGAATGGGTAAGGCCAATCTATAACCAAATGGCATAGGTTACTTTGAGCCCAAAAAGAGAAAATGGCTAGGCTTAAAATGGCCCAAAAGTGCAGCTAGCCTAGTATTTACCTATAACTATCCTCATTTCAGCCTGTTTTTCTATAGCTGTACATTATTTAATTCAAAAATAATCTCCTTTGTTTTGGCATTCACCAGTAGTTGGTTTGCTAACTATTCTAGGACTCAGAAATATTCAGTCCTGTGTCACACAAAGTATTTACATTTTGTTTACATTTTTCAGCCTTTAATCTTGTAAGAGTCTTCCCTCTAATGAGCAACCCTGAGGTAAATTTTCTGTTTCCCATCCATATAGCTAATTTACCCTTGAAAATGGACAGGGATGAACTTTGTTTTATGTGAATGGGGAGTCCGTTACACAGCAGTGGTATCCTCTGTTAAATATACCTGTCCCTCCAAACCATTTTATTGATGTCGCAGAAGAGGTTTAGATCCCTAGTCCAAGTATTTCTGATGCCATTGACTTGTTGATGTCATCAGTAACCGGTTGGAGGATGCCTTGTATACCAGACACAGGTCACCTGATAGCAGTTTGTAGGATACTGAGTATAGTGACAGGAATTTTAGTTGGTTCATGTAGGACATGTTGTTTAGGCCCTGTATTCTTATAGCAAGGTAATCCAATTCAAAGCACTGGAACAACACAAGGACAGGAGTACAAGGACAAGACAGGAACATACTTGTCATGAGTCTGCTTCTTCATTGAAAGCAGCAACCTCCAGGCAACAAATACTAACTTTTCTTTCGTGGTCTGCTCTCAAGACAGTAAAGACGGATGTTAGCAGTGCATAATATGTCTGCTGAAGATAGTGTGAAGTAAGAACAGTCTTGACCCTCACCATCTAGCGCTCTCCTTGAGTACTTCCTTTTGGTAGAGTATAAAATCAATTCTGACAGATGCAACAGACTAAAACAGACCATGAAATCTTGGTGTTTATATGCTGCCTCATTCTTACACCTGACTAAAGATCGTGGAGAAACATAATTCTTAACTTATCAGCTGATATATGCAGAACTTGGGTTTGTAAATGATGAAAGAGTCTAAGTAAAGAGACTTAGCATTTAATGGTAAGTGTAAATGTTAATGCAGAAAGAATACAGATCACTTCAAATTAGAGATTTAATAAAGGATATCATTATCTCAATTTAGGATGAAACCATCACAGTGATATATGCAAGCATGGAAAGGGTCCAAGTATTCCATAGCTTAGAAGTAATGGCTCAAGCTTCTACTACAATGTTTCCTTATCTAAACAGAAAAAATGTTTTATGATAAACTTTAGAGGACATACACTTGTGAATGATGTATAACAAATTAAGAAATTATACTAGACATATCATGTCCTCCATCATAGAGATTGGAAATACTGATAAAATGATTTTAAGGGAAAATGTTGAACACACACACACACACACACGTATTTTTATCGTGGGAGTAAATTAATCTTTTGCTACTATAACACATTGTCGATATGACAGTGTAACACAGTTAAATTTCTTACCCCATGGGGGATTTCCAAGATCCTTAAAATGAGTTGCAACAGATACCAAATCTGTTTCAATTTTCAGATTCATTTCTCCATTTAGATTTGCTTCAATTACCTACAAGAAAAGAAAAACGAAAGTTACATACTTAACATAATGATAGATCCATTTTCTCTTATTTCCATCCATTTTAACCTTTGAGACATAGATCCAACTTGGATTCGTTCTCGGCACCTTTGAACTTGTGGATCCAGGACACTGACTCCTCCCCTACCCATAATTTGATCTCTCTTCTCCAGAATGCCTCAGAATGAGTTTGCCTATCATACAATTGACATTTTTATATTTCTAATAATTAAGCTAAATATTAGACAATAATAATAGAAACAATACCTATCTGTCTATATATATCCATGTGGAAAACAAGAAGGCAACCAGATGAGGCTGAGAATAGCAAAACTCCTCCAGAATCCCATCCGTTCTTCAAGATGTGACAATTTGGAAGAGGATGAAGGAGGGAGGGATGTTGAAGTGGACAAAACTAAGACAACATGGACCTGTTGTTATGGTAAGTACATAACTGTCATATTAGATGTTTTTTTTGTCTGAGTCAACCTTTGGGACAGATTCCCTAGCTAAATACCTAGGTGTTACCAAAGAAGGATGTTCCCGAGAAAGGTGGAGCCAAAAAAAATATGGGCTGTAGATTATACTTCCAATTTACAATGAGAAACAAAGGTATGAGCTGTAGACCAAGTGGCAGTAGCACACGTCATCAATAGGTAGACATGTTGGAAAGCAGTTGAAGTCATACAGATCTTGTAGAAAGAGCTGTTGTTTTTTAAGTCAAAGACAAACCAAGTTTATCATACACAAACATAATGCAGTTTGAAAAGCATCTGGAAAGAGTAACTTTGGAAACATTGTGCATAGATTGGGTTTGGGAAAAGCTATAAATAACTGGTCCGATTTTCTAAAACCTTTGGTTCTGTGGAGATAGAATCTAAGCCGTCTAAAGCAAATGTAAAGTGTACTCCCCTTTGTATGAAAACTTTGGGAAGAAAGCCAATCCATTAATCTTCCAGTTAAGATTAGATTCAGATGTCACCTTAAAAAGAAAAGAATAATTTGTTTTTAGAAAACCTATCTTTATGAAACACCAAACATTTTGTGTTGCACAAAATGGCCTGCAACTCTGAAATTTTCTTTGTAGAATTTTCCATGCTAAAAGTTTTAGATCTAATGAAGTTGCAGGTTCAAAATGAGCCTGCGTAAAAACTTGAAGCATACCTTAACATCCCATGTGGAAATAATGGATCCTTTATAGAAGGTCGAAGAAAAAAAGTCCATTTTAGAAAAGCTTTAGAAACTCTTAAAGAAGCTATGGTAGTCTCATTCTGCCCAGTCTGGAAATTGTAAATAGCTGCCAAGTGTACTTTGATAGTGGTAAAACTGGACCCTTTCTGAAACAGATCAGATAAAATATCAAGAAGGGAGGAGAGAGGTGCTGAAAAGGGATCCAAACTACTGTCTGTAGCTCATACCGAAAATCTCTTCCATTTACTTAGATAAACTTTCCTAGTGTTAGATTTCTGAGAAGTAGTGAGGGTATTTATCACTTTATGTGAAAACCTGGCATCTCTGGCCATTGTTAAGATTGGAGGAACCATGCAGTTAATTTCAAGGTCTCTGGATCTGGGAGAGGATGCCTTGACGGACGGCATAAGAGGACTGAGCTGAATCCCAGAGTCCAGGGAGGAAGCAATATGTGAGGTTAAAGATATGGGAACCAAATCTGTTGAGACAAAAAGGGGGTAATGAGGATCACCTTCACTTGAACCGTCTGGCTTTATGAATGAAATGATGAGAGGCATATAGGAGACCAGGGATCAGTAACAGCATTCCTCGATGACTGACACAGAGGAGGGATTAAAGTAAAGTAACAACTGTACTTGTTCAGGTATGCTGTGTCTAGATCCAGGCTGGCTTTGTTCACTACTGATTGACTGAGGGGCCACTTGTGAAGCAGCAGAATGTTTCTACTTAACTTCTCCACTAACACATTAGAAGTCCCCAGGATGTGCATTGCTATAAGAAAGCAGTGGGAAGACATCACCCATTGCCACACTCTCATGGCATCTCTACAAAGAATAGGATATGGCTCCCCCCTTGCTTGTTGATGTACCTGATTACTGTGGCATTGTCTGCCTGGATGCAGACCACATCTTCTGGCAGAGAGTCTTGGAATGTCTGCAATGTTAGGAGGACCACTGTCATTTCTAGAATGTTGATGTGAAGTTTGTCCTCTAGCGGCATCCAGGTACCTTGACCAGTCTTCCCCCATCTCACCCTAAATGGCAAGTGTTTGTGGTAACTGTTGCTATAGGGTGCAGCATACAGAAGGGATGGCCCTTTAAAATTGCTGGAGATACTATCCATCATCTGATATCGGTTTTGTCTATAACAGTCAGTTGGACAGGGGTACCCAGGGACTGAGAAAGCAGTGACCATGAATTGACAGAATTCACTGAAGCGTTCTCATGTGCTACTACAACTGCACCCCATCTATCTCATAGATTACTGCTCTTTCTCCTAACTAACACAACCCCATATCTGCTGCACATCTCCTCATAACTAACATCTTGCCTACATTTCTCCTATTAGTAACTAGACTGGTCTAAATCTTAGGCAAGTTTTCCTAGCTTAGTTGATACCATTCCTGGCACTAGCAAATATGTATGGTCAAGCACATTGTTTCTAAAATTGTATTTCATGTCTGTACATAAGAAATTGTCTGCTTTAGATGTGTACACTGTTTCTTATCAAACATTATTTATATTGTTAGATTTGTTAGCATTAGTTAGAATTCATGTCTGTACATAAGTACTGGTTTGCTGTTGATGTATACTCTGTTTTTTTAACAAACATTATTAAGATTATATTGGTTAGTATTAATTAGAATTCTCCAAAGTATGTCAGGAGCTTTTCTCCCTGGGTCTCCACTGAAAAATGGGCTTCTGGCCCATTTGGACATTACCCAGTAAACAAATGTAATAAATACAAAATAAATAAAACAAATGTGATATCTCAACAATGGAATCAATGTGATTGTGGAGGTCAAAAGCCCTAAAAGTTTTAGAATTACTCTTGTACAAGGTGAGATATGATGCAAAACTAGATTGGCCATATGTTGCTGAGAAAAAACTCTAGATGGCATCCGATGAACTCTATGGATTGAATGGGATTTATGTGACTTTTCATTTGGTTCACATTGATTCCCAAGCTCTGCAGTAAATGGAGCAAAATGTTTCTCTATTAAATTAGGAGCTTGCTTGTCAAATTAATGTGGCGCCAGTTGTCTAAGTACAGAAACACCCAGAACCCCTGCAGTCTGAGATAGGCTATCACCATTGCCATACATTTAGTAAACACCCTGGGGGGAGTGTGGTGAGTCCAAAGGGCAGAACTCTGAACTGAGAAAGATTGGCTCCCTGCCTGAAATGGATAAACCTCTTGGATCACTTGTTTATATTTATATATAATAGGTAAGCATCCTGAAGATCTAATGAGCACATCCAAATGTCCCTCCTTAGCAGACACAAAGTGGACTGAACCATGAGCATCTGGAATTTTGTCTGCTTTACAAACTGGTTTTGATGACTTAGGTCGAAGATCAGCCTTAGGTCACCTGTCTTTTGTGGAACTAAAAAGAACCTGGAATAGACTCCAGATCCTAATTGTTCTGATGGGACCTTCTGGATGACTTTTTCTAACAGCTTTTTGACTTCTGCTGTCATGGATTCCAGTTGGCTGGGTGATACCAATGGAACTCTTGTCTTTCTCGGAGCAGAAGAAACAAAGGGAATAAATTATCCTCTGGTGACTATCCTTAACACAAAGTGATGGCCTGCCAGGTTTGAGGTTGCAAGGATAAGCGTCTCCAAGACTGCCTCCAGAGTGTGGCAGCTGCGCAAACCTTCAGAAGCACTGGAAGGATTTCTCAGAACAGAACACTGTTTACAAAATGCCTGTTTTTTGTGAACCACATATGCCCCTAGGGCAATGTCCATTAAAATTGCCCCCCTGCCATGGGAGGGTCTATCCAGACCAGCATCCTTACTAAACCCATGCGATTTTTGGAACCACATTTTTTCCTCTTCTCCAATTCCTTGAGAAGGTCCTCTAAGGAGTTGGGAAACAGGTTCCTATGGCAGACAGGTCTTACTATCTTGTTTGCTCCTGGTGAGTGTTTCCTTAACATTCAGTCTGAATAAGATGGAATCATCAAAAATGGCATTAATGAAAAATATCTTAAAACCTTCCACAAAGTTACATACGAGCATCCAGGCATGGTGAATTATGGTTAAGCCAGTGCCTGCTGCCATAGCCTTGTATTAGAAAACAGATGCCTGGAAACATTAAATAAAGACTGTAAGACAGATAGCTGGGATTCCAAAGTTTTTTTTGGATATCTATAGGCAAGTTACCTGAGAAGGAAATTGTTAAGATCTATAGGCAAGTTACCTGAGAGGGAAATCGATAAGCTCTTTAGTCAATTCCCTGTCATAAGGTGTCATGTGGACACGATAATTCAGCACTCTAAGAGTAAATGTTGCTGAAGCACAAGTCCATTTACTAAATCTCTCCAAAGCCCTAAACTCCCTCATAGGGTTCTTTCAGACATGGAGATTGGAGGTAAAGAGATCTGTGACACTGGTACCGAGATGTCCATAACAGAAGCCCCGAAGGGGATGAGATGGATCGGAATGCTTCAGAGTCAATCCATCATCCTAGGCTTCAGCTCTGGTGCTTCGTCTCAGACATTTTTCCCAATCTGACAGAGGTAGAGATGAGAGAGACTGAGGTAAATCTGCAGTCTAAGTGTAAGGCACTTATGTGTATCAGTTGTTGTGTCTTTCGGCTTTTCCCGGTTAGGGGTCACCACAGTGGAACTCCGGTCAGCTAATGATTGGTAGTTGATTTTTACATGCCGAGTTACCAGCCCTGATGCACAACCTTCAACGAAGGTACGCCCATTCACGCATGTCTCCATGCAGAAGACGCTCTAGCTGAGAATCGAACCAGACGGCGTCTTACTGTGAGGCGACAATGCTACCACAGCACCACCACCGCGGTACTTATGTGTATAAGTATACATATATATCTATATATACATATATATAAATATATATATATATATATATATATATATATATATATATATATATATATATATATATATATATATATATATATATATATATATATATATATATATATATATATATATATATATATATATATATATATATATATATATATATACATACATAGTCTACAGTTTACTAATGCCATCTCTTTAGAAGATTACATGTTTTTGTCAGTCCCCTCACCTAATCTAGGGAGATTATTTGGTATTCCCAAAATCCATAAGAATGCTTCTAACCCACCGTTTAGACACATCATTTCTAACAAAAAAACAAAACGGAAAAAATTGCGGAATACTTAGATGCAGTTTTAAACCCTTTAGTACAAATGACCAACAACTATTTAAGAGATTCATGGGCTTTCTTAGACAAACTATTCCACAAAAAAGAAGGGTTATCTAATTGTATTTTTGTAACTATGGATGTAGAAGGGTTATACTCTAATATACCTCACAAAGAAGGTATGCAACTTTTCAGATCATTTCTTAACAAATACACCACCTTCTCAAAAATTAAAATTAATACATTATGTATTTTAGTTGAAATGGTACTGAATAATAACTTTTTCTTCTTTAATGGACATATATACAAACAAACCAAGGGAATAGCTATGGGTTCCAAGATAGAACCTGCTTTTGCTAATATTGTCATGAGCACATGGGAATTAGAAAAAATTAAATACCTTGAAGAACTTTAATCTAGTACATATTTATAAAAGATTTATTGACAATGTTTTCTTTGCATGGAAGGGTGACCAATCTTCTTTAGACATTTTTATTTCTGATTTGAGAGACAGTTTAGGTTTTTTGAACTTGATTTTGTCTGGAATAGGGTCTTCTATTTCCTTTTTAGATACACAGATATACTTACTACCTCCTAATACAGTATGTTCCACTATATATAGAAAAGAGACCTATAAAAATAATCTGCTTGATTTTACTAGCTCCCATCCATTTTTTATGAAAAGGAACCTTGTCAGAAGTCAATTTATTCGCATCTCTAGAGTTATCAGTCAAGATTATGACTTTGAAAAGAATGCTGTTTTGTTAAAACACATGTTTCTTCGAAGGAATTACCCTCTATCTCTTATTAACAATATATGTAACGAGATCTCTAATGACAGACACACTAAATATTTACCAATTTTACTACATGGTTTTATACCTAATACTTCAAAACCAAGTAACATTAACAGAACCCTTAGTTTCCCATTACCCATCTCTAGGGACATGTCACAAATTAGAAATGTCATCACGAATAACTGGGATTTATTAACTGAATCACAATTTATGTCAGCTGCTATTGGTACTGCACCTACCTTTTCATTTAAAAGAACCAAAACCATAAGAATGAGTTTAGAAAACAGAGCTTTACCTTTTCTTATTAATTCTACTTCTACTTCTAACTCTCAAAATGGGATGCATTTATGTAATAAATGTGTGGTATGCCCTAACATTTTCACAGGATCTCAATACACATTCACACATTGTAATTATACTATTAAGTTTTCAAAATATTTCTTCTGCCATTCTACAGCACTAGTATATGCAGGTATTTGTGCATCTTGTAAAGCATTTTATGTAGGTAAAACTACAAGAAAACTTTCAAATAGAATTAAGGAGCATCTAGGAGCCATCAGGGCAAAGAACTTGAATAATGTCCTTGCTAAACATAGCATTTTTTGTACTTCTTTTAGTAAAGTTTACTTCATAGTATTAGAACAAGTTAACTGTTTTTTGGAGATTGGGAATTATATTTAGAACTAAGAGAACTTAAATGGCAATTGCTGCTTAATTCTGAAACATACCCTGGTCTGAATGAAAGTGTTAATATTAAATGCGCTTTAAAATGGAAGATTGAATACTAGTTTGACAGTTGTTCGATTTTGACAGTTGCTTTCTTTCTACAAAATGTGTTTGCATCCATCCATGACCTTTGACATACTTGTTAGTCACCACTTGTACAGTTATATGAATATTCATGTCTCCTACATGCATATTTAGTGCGCACACTGTACATTTGTTCAATGATTAGCTAACACAAGGGAGTGTTTATTTAATATTCATGCCCCTGTCATTCATATGTATTTTCATGGTTATTGTGTTTAGATGATTGGCACAGTTTAAATATTGTCTGGTTGTACTATTGGTTACTGTACTAATAAGTTATAAGTAGTTCATTGGTTTTTTGTTTACATGTAACTCTAGTTACATATAATGTAAGTATTGTTGACTATAGGTTATTCTGATGAAGCTTAATCATCTATTCAGTGTCTGAGTTTTTATTTCCTTTCTACCAGCTCAGTATTAATTACTATGCCTAAAAGAAGTCTGAATCTGTATATATATATATATATATATATATATATATATATATATATATATATATATATATACATACATATATATATATATATATATATATATATATATATATATATATATATATATATATATATACATACATATATATATATATATATATATATATATATATATATATACATACATATATATATATATATATATATATATATATATATACATACATATATATTCTCAAAATTTCTGTTTAAATAGGGAATAATGAGATGTAATACAATATTCAAATTGTCAGACCAATTAGAATGAAACGTATGTAAAATATGCATGATGTAGTACTTATAGCCAATGAAGTGATTTGTCAGAGGTATCAAAGTGGCTTCCACTGCTGTATACTGTTGAAAAATGTTACTACATACAAAACCTTTTCAGTCAAACCAAAGACATTGTTAATGTAACAAATCAGAGCAATCCAAATGCTATGTGTGTCACTATGAAAGAATTAGCAGGACTAACTCACCATTCTATGTGTGCGCATAAAGCAATGGGCAATAACATAGGAACTAACAAAACAATGAGATAGCTTGTAATGCAAATATCAGAATATTATGATAACCACTGTAATGCACATTTAACATTAATATTCTCATTAAGATATATAA
>NC_056731.1:466608631-466618631 GCF_019279795.1 Protopterus annectens
AGCTGATCATACGGGGAATTTAAACTGAGACCACAGTAGCCTACTGATACAAGGTTATCCAGTTTTTCCACCTGAGAAATGGTTAAGAAATGACTTACAGTTTCAGAGCAGTCCTTGGTGAATTGAGATTGTTTCTTAAACACAAACTTGTCTTTGCTTTGGCTCATTAGCAGCAGTACAAAGAACTGCCTGCTCACACCCTTGTTCTCCCCCCCCCTTCCCCGTTTATTACCTTAAGACAATCTCAAAGTTAATAAATATTACCTGTGGCAGATACCATTTTTAAAACTACAACCACCCTTGTCACTATCATATGTTCATTTATCAGTTAACTCTGTTACCTGATTGTTTCCAGCCCCCTCATAAGAGCAACTAAAAGGGTCTCTACCCGCTTCACTTCCCACCCTGGCCCCTATTCCCTCCCACCCCCAGTGATCCCACCTTTATTACATTCACAAACCCCTCCCATCTTTCCAATAGCCAACCACATCTTCCCACTACTATCACACCTCCTCAACTAACATGTACAAGCATACCTTACCTATGCTCACTGCATGCGCTCTCTTTGCATATCTTACATCCTACCAAAGCTCCATCATTCCCCCACTCAACTACTACCACTGTACTACTACTCACACCACCACTCATGTCTCACCCTCACTCAGCTCCCCTCCCACCAACTCAAGAACCATCCCTATGCACCTCCCACATATTCTACCAACTATATTACTCAAACATAAAGCATCCCTACAACCTAACATAGTAACCCTCCCACCAGACCTATTACCCACAGAGCACAATCATAAAGTTTCCCTTATAAACAAACACATTCAAAAACTGAGAAAACTAATAACCTCATGCATATCAAAACTAGCCCTAAGTGGAGACATCTACCCCAACCCTGGCCCTACCATCTCCAACCCCAATCCTCATAATCAGACTAGAAACCTCAACTTCTCCCATATTACAGCCAATAGAAAGACAAGTAACTTCCTTCTACTAAGCCTAAATATTAGAAGTATATCCAACAAAGTCCATGAACTCCATGCCACCATTGACTTGTACTCCCCAGATATAGTCATCCTGACAGAAACCTGGCTAAAACCTCAAATTACCAGTGAGCAAATACTCCCTACAGGTTATGGCATACTACGATTAGACCGGCTAAACAAGAAAGGAGGTGGTGTAGCTATAATATTTAAACAGCATCTAAACATCCAGATCTTAAAATCATCAGCTCCACAAATAGGCAATGAAGAAATAATATATACCAACCTCAAAATAAACCAAAACAAAACCATCAGCATAATTGGATGCTACTTCCCACCTGGCCAAAACATTCCTCCACTAGAAAACCTCCTTAGCTAGTCTACCCACCATCTCCCCAAAGAAACTATAATTTTAGGTGATTTCAATATTGACTGGCAATCCTGTTCTGGCAACCATCCAACCCATCATGTAAACCTTCATGGCTTCACCCAACTAGTCCAGTCACCAACTAGGATAAATAAAAACTTCAGCAAGCACACTACCCTGGATTGGATACTAGGCAGTAAGAGCCCCCAGTCATATATAACAGGCTGCTTATCAGATAGCCTCAGTGATCACTCCCCAACATTCCTACTCAAAAAATATTTATTTATTTATTATTTATTTTACATTTGTTGACCGGGCTAGTTTAAATGGATATATGTCCATTTTCAGTAGAGGCCCAGAGAGAAAAGCTCCAACCATCAGCAGTGACAAAAAAAAATAATACAATATATAGTAAATAGCCAAGTGAATAACAATACATTAGCTACATAGGTGAGAACAAAAGTTTGACAGAGTAACTTAGTAGTTTAAAGCTAAGATTAAATACAGAGAACCAAAAACATAATTTTTTTTTTTTTAGTACTACAGAAAGGTGAGGTAAAACAGAAGAGTAGAGAAGTATAGAGAGAGCTGGAGGTGTAAATATCAGTCTGGGTTAGAGCAGGGACACAGCCAGTGAGTTGTAAGATATTCTTTCAGATGCTTTTTAAAAAGAATAGTGGAAGCAAGGGAGAAAAGTTCAGTAGGAAGCTGATTCCAGATTTTACCTACTGTGTTGGTGAAAAGTGAGTCTCCAGCCTTGTTATTTGATTTAGTATTGGAAACTAGAGGCTTATTAGCTGAGCGCAGTATAGCAAGATTTTTGTAGGGTGAGATCAGGTTAGTGAGGATAGGGGTATTTTTAGGGTGGTAAAGGATTTTTGGGTGATAATTTGTTGATAAAGTAGTTGGTTCTGCAGTTCTAGCCATCCTAGTTGTTTTAGGTTAAGACAGTGGTGAGTTCTAAAGGTGGTGCCAGTGGCAAATCTGGCTATGTTATTGTAACTAGTGGAGAGTTTGGTAAGGTTATTTTTTGATAGATTGGTATATATTGCTGAATGGTAGAACAGGGTAGAGATAAGGTGGGTCTGGGCAATAGTTGTTCTGGCTGTAGGGGAAAGGAAGGTTTTGATTCTGTAAAGAGTGCCTAGTTTTTTGTTGACTGACTTTATAGTAAAGTTAATGTGGTCATCAAAACTAAGGTTATTATCAATTGTTACTCCTAGTAGACGGGTAGAAGTGTCTGGGAATATGTTAGTTGCATTGTTAGAGGATATTGTAAAGTGCATTTGAGGTGACTTATGAGTTGGAGCAAAGAGCAGTAACTTTGTTTTCTTAGGGTTCAGGAGAAGGCAGTGTTGCATAAACCAATTTTCAACACTGTTAAATACTGTTTGGGTGAGAGACTGGAGAGAGGTTATGGACTTCGCTGAACAAATTAAAGTAGAGTCATCTACATATTGTATGCAGGTGGCCTGAGGAATTTTGGTATGTAGGTCATTAATAAACAATGAGAAGAGTAGAGGTCGTAAAATAGAGACTTGGGGTACTCCAGTGTCCACGGGAAGGGATTTTGAAAGATTATTATCCCACAATACTGCTTGTTGCCCGTTATCCAGATGGGATTTAAACCAATGTAATGCTTGTGAGTCAAGAGATTGGGCTTTCAGAATGTCTACAAGGATATTATGGTTGACCATATCAAAGGCTTTTGAAAGTTCAATAAATAATGCAGAGGAAAAAGTGCTATTGTTACAATTTTTGTTTATGGCGTCAGTGAAGGCTAGAAGGGCAGTTGTTGTACTATGGAAAGGCCTAAAACCATGTTGGCAGTTGGCAAGTAGATTGCTTTGGGGAAGGTGGTCAAGTAGTTGTCTGTGTATGCAATTTTCCATTATCTTAGCTATTGGAGACAGTAAGGCAATAGGCCGAAAGTTGGAGAGTTCAGAAGATGCTCCACCTTTATGTAGAGGGATGATATGGGATATTTTTCAAATGGAGGGGATTTTGCTTTCTAAAATTGTTCTATTTATAAGGATGGAGATGGGATAGGCAATAGCTTTTGCTGCTATTTGCAGATATTCAGCTGGAAGACAGTCAGCAGAAGGGGTGCATGGTTTTAGTTTTTGAAGGAGTTTGCAAATAAGTGATGTAGGTACCGGTTGTATTTGAAAGGTAGGAGATGGAGTCTTTGAGGTATTTAATGGGGATGTAGTAATAGGTGGTAAAGTGTTGGCTAGGGTTCGAATGGCTTCAGTAAAGTAGTTGTTAAAGGCATCAGGAATTTGGTTAGCGTTACTTTGGTTGAATCCTGTAGGGGCAGGAGTTTTCGAGTGTCCTGGCTGAAGAAGTTTGTTTATGCCAGACCAGAAATTTTGTGTTTTTTGCTGATGGGTTTGTTGGAGGTGAAGGTAATAGTCTTTTTTGTCTCTGAGAATATCTTTCTTGGTGGCATCTCTTAACTGTTTAAAGCAGAGGTGATCTGATGGACATTTAGAAACTCTCCATTTGGCCCAAATTTTATTTCTGAGGAGGATCTTTTGCCTAGTTTGTTTTGTGAGCCAGGGGGCAATTTTGGTCCTTATTCAGGAAGAACGATAGGGAGCATGGTAATCTAGGATCTGAAGGAATCTAGTGTCGAGTCACTGCATCATCAAGTGGAAGATGAGACATAGGAGACCAGTCACATGCTTTCAGTTCATTTTGGAAGCTCTCTGGGTTAAAAAATGTTTTGGAACGTGAGGTTTTAAAATTATTAGTAGTTGGGGTTAGGATTCTGTGTTTAATAATATAGGTTAGCATGTGGTCACTAATATCGTCAGGAAGGCTTCCTGGTTTATAAGTATCAAGTTGGCTGTTGATAAGGATCCAGTCTAGGGTGGTTTCCTTACTGCTTGGCTTATGGATTCTAGTAGGAGTGGTTATAATTTGTGAGAATCCGTAAAGATTTATATGACTGGGAGGATTAAGGGAGCTGCAGGAAGCCCAGTCTATATTAAAAATCACCTAATACAATGGTTTCTTGAGGTAGGTGGGTAGTGAGGTAACTAAGTAAGTTTTCAAGAATGTTGATATTATTTCCAGGGGGGAGATATGCACAAATTAGATAGATGGATTTGGAGTTGTTGATTTGAAGTTTGGCACTAAGTTTCCGAATTGGTATTTGATGGAAGGAGCACATTAAAGGTTTTTGGAGTTCAGATTTATACAGAATGGCTACACCTCCACCCTTTTTGGTTTTACGGTCAAGTCTCAAGATATTATATCCAGGAGGGGTAATCTCCTGGTCCAGAGTTGAGGGATTTAGCCATGTCTCTGTAATACAGATAATATCGAATGAGTACACATCTAAGAGTGCATGTAGGTGGGTAATTTTATTGTTAATGCTACAGATGTTAAGGTGACCTATTAGGAGGGAGTTAGAGGGTGTAGTGATTGGAAGAGATAATATATTGTTTATGTTATTGGGAATGCCAATATTGGGGCCTGGGTTAGGATTAATATCACTATCTAATAGGGGGTGTTGGTTAGGATAATGTATAAACTTAAGGAGTTTGTAGAAACTGTTTGGGCATTTTTTTTATAGTGAAGTAACATGGGTAGCTCTATGGTATTTCGGTAATATACAGATGGAAGTGGAGGTTATTGTCGTATTCTTTTACCATAGAAAGAAGACGCGGGACAACTGTGTGCAGTTGGTACCAACTCCAAACTTTAATGACCGGCCAGCATACATACAGTACACAACAACTTCCTGTCTCACGCCCTTGCGTCATGCACTTTCCCCCGCCCCCAAAGAGCACTAGCTAAGGCAAGACAACACAGTCCATTGAATACACCACATCTCCTTTTCCATAAGGCCCCTTTTCACTTAACACAAAACCCAGATCTATTCAATTTCTCCCACTTCACTACGAACTTGGTACATTGACACCAAATGCTCACTTAGCCACATTCAGATTACTATAAACCCCAAATGACATCGTTATTTATACACTGATCTTCACAGATCCAAACGGTCCGGCTTGTTAATAACTCTTCCTGATCTGGTCCTCACAACATCACTGTGTGCCCGGGATTCCGGGGGAGGGCCATTGCAAAATGGCAAGGCCTCATTGGTCTTTCTTAGCACACTTTCCGGACACTCAGGGTTTGATTCACAGTCAGGCTCAGATAGGGGAATCAAATGCACACGGTTCGCCGGACAGTCCCTTGGGGCACATCCACCTTGAATGACCTCGGCGAGTAATGTTTTTGCTCTACAGTACCTGGGGTCTTCATATCTGTCACCCACACCTGGTCACCGGGCAACACATCCCCCAGCGGCCTCGCCCGATGGCGTCTGTTGTAGTTTTCGCCATTATACACCCTCTTCTCCCCTCTTTCCCCATGAGCCTTCTCCAGTCCAGCTGCACAGGGTCCAACTGCGAAGGATGAATCGGAAGAGAGGTCCGCAAACCGTCCCATAAGAAGTTCCGCAGGGCTATAACCATTCTGCAGTGGCGTTGTCCTGTACGCCAAAAGAGCCATGTACGGTCAGCACTTTTTTAGCAGGTTCTTCACCGTCTGCACCGACGTTCTGCCTCCCGTTACTCTGCGGGAACCTGGGGCTGCTAGTGACATGCTTTCGAAGCCATAAGCGGTTGCAAAGGCCGCAAAAGACTGCCCTGAAAACTGAGGTCCATTATCAGACACAAGTACCTCTGGGATACCATGGCGAGCGAAGAAAGATTTTAGGTGGGTGATGACCTCGTTGGATTTGCTATGTTTCAACAATGCGATCTCAAGAAACCTGGATAAGTAGTCCACAGCAAGGAGGTAAGTGTGACCTTTTAATTCAAATAAATCCGCGCCCACTCTTTGCCATGGTCGGTCAGGACATTCTGTTGGAATGAGGGGCTCAGGAGGATTCCTTCTCTCTGAGATGCACGTCCTGCATCTTAAAACCATGTCATTTATCTGCTGGCTAAGTCCCGGCCACCAGACGGTCTGACAGGCTCTGGCTTTACACTTCACGATGCCTTGATGTCCCTCATGTAATTTCAACAACACCTCATTACGCATGGCAGAGGGGATAACAAGGCGCGAATCTTTAAAAGCAACCCATCTTTCACTGTTAGTGTGGACCGATCTGGCCAGTAGCTCTTCAGTAAGGGTTCCTGGTTCGCATACAGCGGCCACCCCTGGCTGCACAAGTCCATGACCCACGCACACACTGTCCGCTTTCAGCTGCTCCCGTAGTGTTTGGAGGAAGGATGGCTTCACCTGCATGTTTTCCACAATACTGTTCACGTAAATATCCGTGTCCTCCATTAACTCCGTTTCCTCCGGAGTTAGCTTGGTTTTAAGTGGAGAACGTGACAGGGCATCTGCCACCCACAGTGATTTCCTGGAGCGTACTGCACCGTGTATGAGAACTGCATCAATCTCATCCTAAAGCGTTGGATTCTGGGCGGTAGAAGATCCAGCGCCTGACCTCCCAGCAATGAAACCAGGGGTTTGTGATCAGTCTCTAGACAGAACGATTTGCCTAATAGGTAATGTCGAAAGCGTTCACATGCCCAGGTAGACGCCAGGGCCTCTTTCTCAACCCAGCGTATCGTTGCTCTGTGGGTGAGAGTGACCTTGATGCATATGCCACGGGTCTCCAGCCGTCCTCCCATTGTTGCTGCAACACACTCCCTAACCCAAAGGAAGAAGCATCCGCGGAAACCTTCGTATCCCTCTCCGGGTCATACACAGCCAAAACTGGAGGTGAGGTGATTGCCTCTTTTAAGTCCTTGAATGCCTTTTCCTGGTCCCCACCCCAGTACCAGCTGTTCCTTTTTGATAATAAGTCTCCCAAAGCTCTGTCCCTCTCAGCCAAATGAGGGATGAACTTCCCCACCTGATTCACCATGCCCAGGAAACTCCTAAGTTCTCCTACTGTAGCAGGTGCCGCCATCTCCGTGATGGACGCGGTCCTCCTTGGGTCCGGGCTTATACCAGCATTCGTAATGACATGGCCCAAGAAAGTCACTGTGCCCCTCGACAGGTCACATTTCCCTACATTCAACGTAATACCTGCTTCTTCCAGTCTCTTTAATACCGCGTGAAGCCGGGCATCGTGCTCCTCCTGGCAACGCCCCAGACCAACACATCGTCCATGTGACAAATCACACCCTCTAAGCCTTCAATGACCTCTGCCATCATGCGTTGAAAGTGTTCGGTGCAGAATTAATGCCAAAGGGAAGGCGATTGAAACTGAAACGCAAAGGGGTTATGAATGTGGTAAGCGGCCGACTCCTCTGACAAAGGAATTTGCCAAAATCCCATATTTGCATCCAGTTTGCTAAACACCTTACCCCAGCGAGCATCCCAAGACTCTGCTCAACCGAGGGCAGCACGAACCTTTCCTGCATACGTATTCATTTAGCTTAGTGTAGTCTACACATAGTCTCAGTCTGTTACTGTCTTTCTTTGGGACTACCACCATGCCTGCACACCAATCAGTAGGTTCTTCCATTCTGGTAACGACACCCAGCCTCCATCCTCATTAACTCCTCTTTCACTTTCCCCATCAATGGCAGTGGTATCCTCCTGGGAGTCTTCAGAGAGTATGGCACCGCCTTTGGCTGAAGCTTTATGTGGTACTTTCGCTGCACTACCCCCAACCCAGAGCATAAGTCCGGGTATGAGGTCTTCAAAGACTCCATGGTGATAGCATCAACACGTTTCAGGAGGCCCAGCCCCAAAATAGCAGGAAGGCCTAAAAGCGGAATGCGGAGTCCTTTTACAACGTACACTTTCTCACATGTCTGTCTTTGACCATAGCCAAGCTGAAGCTCCAAGGATCCTGTAACCTCCAGTGGCATCCCTCCAGGACCCAACAAGGGTTTCTCCGGCTGCTGGAGCACAGGAGCATTCTTTCCACTGAACAAGTTGTGCAGGTCTGACTTGGAGATAACAGTAACATCCGCCCCCGTGTCAAGCTTGAAAGTCATAGGTGTGCCCTGTATTTTCACCTCCACAATCCAGGAGTGGTTTCCGGAGGAGACAGAACCAAGGAAGAACCCCTGTTCTTCACGCTCACCCGGCTCCTCGTCTTCCTCAATACTCTGCACCGCCTTGAACTGTCGGCAGACCCTGGTAGTGGCCCTTCTTCCCACACGAGCGACATCTCGCAGCACCGCCGGGCATAGGAGTCTATGGTGACATGGCCCCCACACCTGTAACACTGCGAGCTCGGGCGTCTTTACTCTTTGCGTCTGGCGCTGAAAAATCGGTGCCAAGGCTTACCCCAACTTTCGAGGCCTCTGGCCTGCGCCTGGCGCCCAGTGGTGTCTGCACAGCATTCACGTTATACTGCAGGGCGGTACTGTCGCACCGCAAGGCCGTTTGCTGCTTCTTGACCTCCTCCGACTGTCTGGCCATATTTACAGCTCTCTCTAAGTCCAACTCTTTCTCCATCTGCATCCGCTCGGACAGTCTAGTGTCTGCTAAGCCCACAACAATTCTATCCCTTATAAGCTCGTGCAGCGCCCCATAACTGCAATGTTCGCTAAAGCATGCAGGGCAGTAACAAAACCATCAACAGTCTCGTTCAGTTCTTGTTTTCGCATATTAAATCGCACGTTAAGAACAATGTTCTTTTTGACAATAAAAAATCTTTCGAAACCCTCCTTCACTTTGGCATACTCCTGATGCTCTGCCTCGGTTAGCTTGAGGCCTCTCAAGACATCGTCGGCCTCATCGCCCATACAGTATATCAAGGTGTTCACCTGGTTCCCTCTGGGTTGGAAGATAAATTACTGGCCTGCGGAACCGTTCGAACCGGCGAATCCATCGTGTCCATTCGTGGGGTTTGGAGAAGTCAAAGGCTCTGGCGGCTGAATACTGAATGTAGCATTGGGAGCACTAGCCGCCATGTTGATTCTAGCACGTGGCTGCCGACCATTCTCGTCCGACATGTCCGCCTCCAAGTCACTTGGCCACTGTGACGATATTCAGCAAGAGGTCAGCACGCCCAGGCACAGCCACACAGCACTTCTGACACCATGTCGTATTCTTTTACCATAGAAAGAAGACGCGGGACAACTGTGTGCAGTTGGTACCAACTCCAAACTTTAATGACCGGCCAGCATACATACAGTACACAACAACTTCCTGTCTCACGCCCTTGCGTCATGCACTTTCCCCCGCCCCCAAAGAGCACTAGCTAAGGCAAGACAACACAGTCCATTGAATACACCACAGTTATGTTACTGTGGTTAAAGTTGTTTATGGGAAAAATGGGTAGAGTTTGCTGGTAGGGGTGGAGGGGTTTAGGAAGAGAGAAGTATTCATACAAGGTTTTTATTTTTATTTTATCATTTGTTGACCGGGAAAGTCCGACTAGGTTCGACAGAGCCTGTTTTCAGCGGAGGCCCGGGGAGAAATGCTCCAGATGCATGTCTTTGGAATGTGGGAGGAAACCGGAGTACCCGGAGGAAACCCACGCGAACACAGGGAGAACATGCAAACTCCACACAGAAGGCACCCCAGCTGAGAATCGAACCGGAGAACCTCTTGCTGTGAGGTGACAATCTTAACCACTGCACCACTGTGCCGCCCCAGGTTAATGTGTATGGTACTGTGAGAGAAGTAAGAGTTGAAGTTAAGAGTAGCA